>NW_017670974.1:247209-392975 GCF_001879085.1 Nicotiana attenuata | reverse complement strand
TGGCCTGCCAACGAACTCCTTACCAAGGAAACCTGAAGCTGTTCTCTTCCACTACTATAACTCCTGCCGGTGCCATATGATACGGTGCCCGGCACCAAATCAATACCGAAATCGAAAACCTTGCCCGGCGACATACCCGACCACAAGAAACGCATCTAAAAAGTCCCTCAACACCGGAACTGAATCAATGATAGCAACCTCTGCACTGACATCCACCACGAAGGCCCAATTAAGAAAGGCAATCCTTCCCAGCCGTCCGCTGGGCCTTTGAAATATAACCCACTCTACTAGAACATAATCCAACACACCTCGCCACTCAACCCGTGGCATTTCTGGCATAGCCCATGGCGTAATAGTCCAGAATAACCCAACACTGAGACAACCAGTCTGAACTCCAACATCACATCCAAAATCTAACATACCAGCCAAGAAAGATCCACTCGAGCCTCCAAATCCCGATAGCCGCTAAACGGTGCCAATACACACGATCCACAACCACAACATAGCTGGAACATGAGAACTCCCAGTCTCCAACTCCATATAGCACACAAATCATCGTACCTGATCCCAATTTCGCCGTCCGAAAGCATACCACACCTTAAATACCCCATCATTCCACGATAGATACTCTAAAATTTCGCTGTGCCACCAAGCAAACCCGAATATCACCAGTCAATCTAACAAGAAAGTGTCGCAATACTACCGAAGTGCCATCAACTTAATCACATTACCCTTTTCCTGAACATATACCGCCGTCAAATCACTTCTAATTAGAAATATCATTCCCTTAACTATCTGAGGCTACCCGCTGCTTAAGAGTTTTATGAACTCCCTTTCAGAACAGAACTGTAACTTATCTAGCCAAGAACTGCCATTGACCCCTTCTAGAAGAAAAATCATTACACATCCCATGCCTCTCACATTGAAAAATGCACCTCTCCAACCACGGTAGAAATCAACAAGAACTCTCCCAATTTCATTTGCACAAACTAAACTGCCATGACTAAATCCTTCTAACTAGACCAAGCTAAGCAAGCCGTCAAAACCCAAGAGCATTGCTGCAAAATACCTATACGAACTCATTACCTCGAATACACACCAAGAATTAATCATACCCTTACCATGCCGATCCGGTGTACTATCAAGCTACTCCATTTATCTAAATTTCCTCCTGATTCATCTTCCACTTGATTTTTCCCCTTGCTGTAGCACCACAATTCCTCAACCCAGGCTTACCACACGAGGCCCAAGCATAAACCACACTGTCCGAAACCCATAAACCGCTGAATACTCCCTTAAATATTCCACGAAACACCGCATTCCAGAATACTTTACTCTGAAGAACTCCCTGCGAATCTAAATCCGTTAACTTTACTTTCCTGATACTGATACATAAAGTCCCATAATTAACATAGAAGTACTACAAATCTGGACCTCTTCTAATGGAAACACAATTTCTAACCACACATACAACTTTGAAATACTCGATTGTTCCCTGTAAAATGTTTAGCACATTGGAGCCATCCTCGCAAGTCATCCACCCTTATTCAACTGCAACTTACCTGACCTATCGAACAGGACCACCCGTGCCTCATTGGCTCTCCGATACCGCAGAATGAAATCCTCGACCCAATACAACCAAGCAACTTCCTGCTCTATGCACCGAGCATTCTTTACCAACAGCAACTCTAGACATTCCGTGATTCTCATACCCCATGAAGCATAATATAACCTTTGTCAAAATTTTCCTTTACTCTAGCCATAGCTAATTCACTCGCACGCCCCAAAGTGAAACCAACATAGCACCTAACCGTGCAATCAACTGCTCACAGCAGACTCCCCCACTTGGCTCGAAGCTATAGATCAAGATACACTCAATAACTCATAACACTTTTACTCTATTGATGTCACTATACCATAGTGAGATTAAACTCAAATCATTTATAAGTTTGTGAAAACACAGATCATCTAGTACTGTAAATCTTCTGCAAATCTCGCATTCATCCCTGCAACAGTTAAGCCCACTCTCTTAGGCGGCCCGAAATTCCAAATTTTCAACACATACTTTTCACTTACACATGAGATCTTCCGACGTACACATAAGGATCAAACCACCTGCTTCGCCTCAATATAACATTTCTGTATACCTTCCACCGTCATACACATTACACAGTCACTTAGTCTTCCTGAGTCTGAACTCATACCGAAACATGCAATTTACTTCACTCCCAACTAGGAGACTTGAAAAGATTCTTCACACGCCTATAACTCGGAGCTGCACATCCAATCACAATGGAAATCATACACTTAATAGTTCACCTATCATCAACAGATCTTCCTCGACACTTCCAAGTCATATAGAAACATCTCGCAGTACTAACATACTCATCACATAGCTATCCAGCCGTCATTCCCACTAATAGGGACAATACCGAACATATAAGTTCAAAACACTTGCTCACAGAATCAGCACCTCGATGCTCGAACCATATGCAAAGATCCGATCTCAAGTCCTCCAGACTAGCCCAGCATCAAACTCATAGAGATCACATCTCGCCCCTCATGCGCGCATACGAACGCGTGGAAGGAATTTCCAGAGTTACTTCTCAAGCTGAATCAAGGACGCACGATAAGAATTCAATAATGTGAAGTTTTCCTAAAGGTTCTGCAGCCTCTCGAGGATAAATACAGACGTCTCTGTACCGATCCGCGAGACTATACTAAACCTGCTCATGACTCATGAGACCTATGTAACCTAGGCTCTGATACCAACTTGTCACGACCCAAACCCCGATCCGGTCATGATGGCGCCTCTCGTGAAGACAAGGCCAGCCAACCAACCCAATTTGCCTTTTTCAAAATTTGATAAACATGAGTAAACAATTTTAAAGATGATTCAATAATATTACTTAGCGGAAGTACAACCCGAACACAGCCCAAACCGGGGTGTCACAAGTCACGAGCATCTATAAGAGTGTAATTACATCTACAAAGTCTAAAAATACACTGAACAGGAATAATGAACAATAGAGGGAGAAACGGTGCTGCGAACGCTGGCAGTCACCTGGCTAAACTCCCACAGCTCTGCCTCCAATCAACCAATACCCGCTACCGGGTGAGTAAATACCTGCATCTGCACACGAGGTGCAGGGAGTAAAGTGAATACTCCAACTTAGTGAGTAATAAAGGTAAATAATAACTGAGCGGTAAGAAATCACGTATAACAGATCATCATGCTGTATAGAAGCAGTGTAAACCCTTTTCAGAAAAATAGTGAAGTTGTGAAATCTTTAGAGAAACATCTTAGCTCCGTTTAAAACCTCTTTTAAAAATGGCTTTTTCAGCGGCTACGCAAATGAATGCAAACAAATTGTGCAGATAAGCACAGAACTCCGCCCCTTGGGCACAACACTCAGTATTCAAATAAGGCCAGAATATCAGGTAAATATTGCAAGAAGTAACACAAGCAACAGATAATAGCAGACAAATAAAATAAAATAAACACATAAAATAGTACCAGTATCGCTGTGGCGTGTAGCCCGATCCACATATCACTGCGGCGTGCAACCCGATCTATTTAACGTCGACGACGCTCACTGGGGGTGTGCAGACTCCGAGAGGGGGACCTTACGGCCCAAGGGCAATATCAAGCCATCTCGTGGCATCAAGACTATGCCTTCGACCTCATATCAGTATCAGTATAACACTGCTGCGGCGTGCAACCCGATCCAAAAGTATCCTCACAACACAGGCCCTCGGCCTTACTCTGTCAAAAATCACATAAGCCCTTCGGGCGACAGTAAAACATGATGCTCAGCCCACAAATTAGTATTGGAAATATCATTTCAAGCGTTAAAGCAAAATACACTTGGCTGAGTTTTGAAAACAGTGGAAAAATACATGACTGAGTTCAAGTATGAAATCAAACAGTGAGGAATTATCAACAACCATCCCCGAAGGGGTTCAAATAGTTGGCACGAAGCCCAAATATGGCAATCAGCCCAAGAGTTTCAATCAAATATGCGGTAAATTCATCAATCGGGACGGACCAAGTCACAATCCCCAACGGTGCTCTACCCCACGCTCGCTATCCGGCATGCAAGTCACCTCAACATAGCACTACGATGTGCAATCCGGGGTTCCAAACCCTCAAAATATCATTTACAATCATTACTCACCTCGAACCGGCGAAATCCCTAGCTCGCGACGCCTTTGCCCCTTAAATCGGCCTCCACGCGCGTCGAATCTATCCAAAATCAGAACGAATACATCACAATATGCTAAGGGAACAAAGCCCAAGCGAAAACAATCGAAAAATACCAAAATTCCCGAAATTAGCAAAACCCGAGCCCCGGGCCCACTTCTCGAAACTCAGAAATTTTCACATCAACGGGTTCCTTATCTCGCCACGAGTATATACATATCAAGAACTCCCAAATCCGAGCTCAAATGACCCATCTAAACCCAATTTGAAATATCAAAACTCAAGCCCTAGTTCTTCCCCTTTTTGCTAAGTTTTCATGAATTTCTAGGTTGATTCTACAATTAAATCATGATTTTAGTTCATAGAATTTACCTCCAATCAATCCTCTTCGAAACCATCTTCAATTCCCGTCCAAGAGCTCTCAAAAATGCTCAACAATGGTGAAAAATAACTTAGACTCGCGGAGGAAATGCTTTAAAAACTATTCTTCCCAGGTGACAATTTCTTCTATGCGAACGCGGCCTTCTCGCGTTCGCGATGCACAAAAATTCTACTGACCCATTTTACCCTTCGCGAACGCGGTGCCTCATCCGCGAACGCGATGCTCTAACTGATACAACTACGCGAACGCGAGCCTTATGCCGCGAACGCGAAGAACAAATATTACGGGACCTCAAATCCTTCTATGCGAACGCGAGCAGCCTTCCGCGAACGTGAAGCACCAGCTTTCAGACCTATGCGATCGCGAACCACTGAGTGCGAATGCAATGAACAAAGTTCCAGCCTCCCAATTTTTCCTCTACGCGATCGCGACACCCCCCTGCTATCGTGATGAACAAAATCTCTGCAACACATCAGTTGGAAAATCTGTAACTTCCAAATGCTAGAATTGGTCCGTTTGACCATCCGAAATCACCCCGAGGCCCTCGGGACCTCAACCAAAAGTGCCAACCCATCCTAAAACATCACCCAAACTCGTTCCAATCATCAAAACACATCAAACAACATTAAAATCATCAATTCCCATCGAATCCAAGCCTAAGTTCTTATGAAACTTCCGAAACACGCTTTCGACCAAAAACCCGACCAAACGACGTCCGAATGACCTGAAATTTTGCACACACATCACAAATGACATAACGAAGCTAATGAAACTCTCAAAATTCCATTCCGACTCCCGAATCAAAATCTCACCTACCAACTGGAATTCGCCAAAATACCAACTTCGCCAATTCAAGCCTAATTCTACACCGGACCTCCAAAACCAATTCCGATCACTCTCCTAAGTCATAAATCAACTCCCGAAGCTAACAGAACCATAAAAATTCCGATCCGAGCTCATATACAGATAAGTCAACTCTTGGTCAAACCTTTCAAATTCAAAGCTTTCAACTGAGACTGTTCTTTTCAAATTCATTCTGTTTCTCCTGAAAACCAAAACCAACAATTTACGACGGCCATAATACATTACTCTAGGCAAGGCATGCCCGAAATCTGGCGATCAAAGTGCAAAAGCTCAGAACGACCGGTCGGGTCGTTACACCTATTGAAGCTACTTTAGTGATTTCTGACGAAGATACTCCTATGGAAGCTCGTGACTCTGATGAACAACATTTTTCACGTGGGTTTGATAGTGAAGGCTTTGATTTGGTGTCTGATGAAGTAGCTCTTGCCTCTTTCCCCGTATCTGTCCCATGGAACGCTCTTTGCCTTTTTCTACTGCTGCTGTTTCTGCTCCGCCTCAAGCCATTATGACTTCCTCTACAGTCCCCGATACTAATATTTCCCAAGCTGAAGTTAGTTCTTCAAGTGGAAGTAGAGTGATGAAACAAATAACTATTGAGGTTCCTGCCGATGGTAATCTTCTGAAGTAGTCAGGTCAAGCTGACGTATGGTTGAAACCCTTGATTGGTCCGGTTGAAAAATCCAAGCTAGAAAGTCACAGTTCTTTGACTTGGATGAATGACATCGTGCAATCATCATTGAAGGTATTAACTTCTTTTTATGTTCTATTCCATTTTCCTTTTGCTAAGATTCTTATTATTATTATTATTATTATTATTATTATTATTATTATTATTATTATTATTATTTTGTAGATCAATCTCATCGGTACGGAGATGATGAAAAGCGTTTCCCATATAGAGCAATTGATGCATGATTACCAAATTGAGGCAGATAATTGGAAAGAGCAGTATGAAAGTCTTCAGCTTGAGATGAAAGTTTTAGAAGAAAACAAACGTACCTTAGAGCAGCACTTAAGAGTCATGGCATCGGAACTAGCAATTGAGAAAGCTTATTCCAACCAGGAGGGCAAGGATAAAAACCTCCTCAAATCATCTTTTGGTGAACAACTCCCCAAAGCGATTGAAGAAATCAGAGGTCTATAGGCCTTGTTGAATGAGAAAGAGGTTTATGCTGGGGAGCTTGTTCAAACACTCACCCAGACCCAAGAAGACCTCCGAGTATCCTCTGACAAGGTCAAGTTTTTAGAGAGTTCACTTGCCCCTTTACAATCTTCTTAAAATGCTGTTTTGGCTGAGAGGAATGAGCTCAAGAGTGAAATTGATCTTTTGGAAAAGGACTACGAGGCTCTTGAGGACAAACTACTGTTGAAGTAAGTTGGACCATCTTGAACACGCGCCATGATACCCTTATGGAGGTTAGCCAAGAAGGTTTTAACTTGGATGCTGAGTTAGCAAAGATTAAAGAGACCATTGAAAAAACTCAGCAAGGTCAAAGTTTCTCTCCACCTATGGCTGATACTCCCGAAAATGTTGAAGATAATCCTGGTGCGGTGGATGTCCCAGGTCCTTCTGACCAAATCGAGCCTTCTGTTGCCGATGATGCCGTCTTAAATTCTTCTTCAGCCTGCTCCACAGTGAAAGTTTACTTGTGAAGTTTGACTCCCTTTTTTTTTCTTTTTTGGTGGAATGTTTGAAGGTTTTACCCCTGGTCCCATTTTAAGGGTAACGTTTTTAGTAACAACATATCCCTAGGTCTTTTCGGGGATTTTGTAATGACAATTAAGTTAAGACTAAGTTTATACTTAGTTTTAGCTGAATATTACAAAGTTTTTGTTTCAACTTATTATACCTTCGACTTGAGTTTCTGTTATACTCTTTAATGGATTTGCCCTTGTCTTGTTTCTTTATAAGTTCAGGGTCTTGCTTAATTTCAATATGCGGGTTTTTGCTTTAACCTTTTAACTTTTTGCATTTTAGAAATGCTTAATTAACTTCATGGATTTTTGTAAACATGAAATATAAAAGAGGGCCCTTTTTTACACGACACTTAATGAAGAAGACGTCTCAACTTCATAACGGTGTCAATATACGAAAGAAGAAATAGGAACACACTTAGTTTCTTAGAATAACTTTGATAAAGTTTTCATTCGAACTTTTGTCAAGCTTAAATAACATCTTACATGTATTTAAATATCTTCTATAACTCTTCCGTAACTGTTTTCTTTACAACAGATTTGAAAAAAAAATATCCAAAGGTTTCTTTATGACCCATGGCTAAATACTGCCTTTAACCTAAACATTCATAGGAACTTGAATTTTGTATCCACGATGTATTCATCATAGGTTTTTGGATCAGGCTTTGTTTTGGCTCGTGACTTTGCTCTAAACTTGATATTTGTTGAGTAGACTTCTAGGCTTGACTTGAAATTTAACTGTTTCAGCCTTCTTTGCCTTCCTTATACATATATCATATGTATATTATATAGTCCCCCAAGTGTTTGAGCTTTGAAGTATGAAATCTCGAGCACTTGATTATTCCTTCCATGCGGTCCTTTTCCTGAAAAGGAAAAACATACGGGACTCGGAGGTACAATTTTAGATGAAGACTGCTTAACCATTTACATTTCCATCAGAATAGTTGTAACTAGACCAGAAATTATGTTCCTTCCACGTGCCTTTCGGGTCGAAATTCATCATTTAGTGTGGGCTAGCTTTTTGCCTATCATCTAAAATCGTTAGTAAAATTTTAACAATTCAAAAATAAAAATCGTGAGCGGGATACCTAACTGTTGGTATTTTCTTCCCTTAGAAATAGTACTTCTTCAGATGAACAACATTCCAATTTGAGGGTAGAATCTTGCCATCCAATGTTTCAAGTTCGTATGCACCTTTTCCTGCGATACCATGAATCTTGTAAGGCCCTTCCCAATTAAACCTTAACTTTCCTGCATTATCTACCCTCGTGGATTGGAAAACTTTCTTGAGTACGTAGTCCCCAATCTTGAAGTATCTGAGACGAGCTTTCCGATTGTAATACCGCTCAATAACTTGTTTTTGTGCTGCCATCCTTATTAATGCAGTTTCCCTCCTTTCTTCGAGTAAATCCAGGTTTACCCGCATCTCTTCTTCATTCAACTCTTCAATAGCTTGAGTATATCTCATACTTGGCTCCCCTATTTCGACTGGAATTAAAGCTTCAGCTCCGTTTACCAATAAAAATGGTGTTTCTCCCGTACTTGTTTTTGCCGTTGTACGGTAAGCCCACAAGACTCCAGGTAGTACCTCTGGCCCATTGCCCTTTGATTCTTATAATCTTTTCTTCAAGTTGTTGATGATAACTTTATTTGTTGATTCAGCTTGTCCATTTCCCACCGGACGATAAGGTGTTGAGGTAATCCTTTTTATTTGCCAACTTTGGAAGAATTCTATGCACCTATAAATTGCGGGACGTTATCACACACGATCTCCTTGGGTACTCCGAATCGGCATATAATATTCCGCCAGATGAAGTCTCTGACCTCTTTTTCTCGTACCTGTTTGAAGGCTCCTGCTTCTACCCACTTAGTAAAATAATCGGTGAGTACTAACAGAAATCTTACCTTGCCTTTGGCTTGTGGTAGTGGTCCTACTATATCCATCCCCCACTTCATAAAAGGCCATGGTTCCACAACTGGATGTAATAATTCAGCTAGTCGATACATGTTGTTGCCATATCTTTGGCATTTGTCACATTTAGCCACAAAATTTTCCGCCTCTTCTTCCATTTTTGGACAGCAATAGCCAGCTCTAATTATGGTTTTTACCAAAGATCTCCCTCCAGCGTGACTTCCACAATGTCCCTCGTGTATTTCTTCATCACATATTTCGTTTGAGAAGGCCCGAGACATCTTGCTAAAGGACCACCGAACATTTTTCGATACAAATTGCCTTGATTTAAACAGTAACGAGCAGCCTTTTGGCGGAGTGCCAGAGCCTTCTTCTTATCTTCAGGAAATATTCCATACTGCAAAAAATTGACAATCTTATTTCTCCAATCCCAAGTTAGATTATTGTAATTTACCTCATTTTTATCTTGCTCAAGTACTGAATGAAACAAATGAATCACGGAAATTTGTTACTTCTGCAGCGGATGCAAGATTTGCTAGAGCGTCCGCCTCGGCATTCTCTTTCCTTGGTATCTGCGTGACTTTCCAAGTTTGGAATTGTCTGACTAAATCCCGTGCCTTTTCCAGGTATTGCTGCATCCTTGTCTCTCTAGCTGTGTATGTCCCCTGCATTTTGTTAACTACGAGATGCGAATCACTTTTGATTATGACCTGCTCTATTCCGAGCTCTCGTGCCAATTCTAAACCTGCAATCACAGCTTCATATTCTGCCTCATTATTAGTGATAGGATGACATTTATGGCCTGTCGTATGGTTTCACCCGCAGGTGGTACCAGGACAATGCCTAGACCTGCTCCTTTTACATTTGATGAACCGTCAGTAAATAAGGTCCAAGTACCTGGACTAGACCCGTTAAATACCTGCAATTCTTTTTCTGCTTCCAATTGTATCCCTTGGCTAAAATCCGCCACAAAGTCTGCCAAAACTTGTGACTTTATTGCAGTTCTAGGTTGATATGTAATNTTGACCATTGCTCCAATGGAAGTTAGATCTTGGAAGTACCTCTCGAATAGGTTTGGTTGGAAGGTTAAAACCCACGGTAAGAATTTTTCCATCCTATTTTCATCTCATTCTTTCATTAGAATATTTTTAACCCTTCTTTTTATTAGGGTTTCCTATTCGTGGTGTTAGTGCTGAATCGATTGCAGCTTCTAGACTTTCTTTGGAAAGAGCTCAGGAGATAATTTTGAGTTCTTCATCGAAAAGGAAGCTAGAAATCCCCAGGATTCTGAAGAGGAAGAGGAACAGGATGGGAGTTCATTGGTTAAAAGGTCGCGGGCTAGAAGGCGTGTTATCTCAGATGATGAAGTTACTCCTCCCTGTTCTGTTCCCATGACCGAGCCTGCTGAAGCCACTTTAGTGAGTTCTGATGAAGGCACTCCTATAGCAGCTCGTGACTCTGATGAACATCTTTTTTCTCGTGGGTTTGATAATGAAGGTTTCGACTTGGTGTCTGATGAAGTACCTCTTGCCTCTTTTCCCGTGTCTGTCCCAATGGAACAATCTTTGCCCGTTTTTACTGCTGCTGTTTCTGCTCCGTCTTAAGCCATTATGACTTCCTTTACAGTCCCCGCTACTAATATTTCTCGAACCGAAATTGGTTCTTCAAGTGGATGTAGAGTGATGAAACAAATTACCATTAAGGTCCCTGCCGAAGGTAATCTTCTGAAGAAATCAGGACACGTTGACGTATGGTTGAAACCCTTGATTGGTCCGGTTGAAAAATCCAAGCTAGAAAGTCACAGTTCTTTGACTTGGATGAATGACATCGTGCAATCATCAATGAAGGTATAAATTCCATTTCATATTCCACTTTCCTTTTACTATGATTCTTATGTATTCCCCTTTTTTTAGATCAATCTCGTCGGCACGGAGATGACGAAAGGGTTTCCCAGACGGAACAATTGATGCATGATTACCAGACTGAGGCAGATAATTGGAAAGAGCAGTATGAAAGTTTTCAACTTGAGATGGAAGTTCTAGTAGAAAGCAAATGTAACTTAGAGCAACAGCTTAGAATCATGGCATCGGAGCTAGCAGTTGAAAAAGCTTCTTCCAACCAGGCGGGCAAGGATAACAACCTCCTCGAGTCATCTTTTGTTGAACAACTCTCCAAAGCTACTGAAGAGATCAGAGGTCTGAAGGCCTTGTTGAATGAGAAAGAGGTTTATGCAGGTGAGCTTGTTCAAACTCTCACCCAGACTCAAGAAGATCTACGTGTGTCTTCAGATTAGGTCAAGTTTTTGGAGAGTTCACTTGCCCCTTTACAATCTTCTTACGATGCTGCTTTGGCTAAGAAGGAAGAGCTCAAGAGTGAAATTGATCATTAGGAAAGAGACTACGAGGCTCTTGAGGACAAGGCTGTTGTTGAAGTAAGTTGGGCCAGTTTGAATACGCGCCATGATACCTTTATGAAGGTTAGCCAAGAAGGTTTTAACTTGGATGCCGAGTTAGCAAAGATTAAAGAAACCATTGAAAAAACTCATCAAGGAAAAAAATTTTCTTCACCCATGACAGATACTCCCGAGAACAGCGAAGCTAATTGTCACGACCCCAAACCGGACCCGATCGTGATAGCGCCTCTCGTGAGACAAGGCCAGCCGACAGAAACCCCCAAACCTAATAACAGTTATAATAATAATTAGTTAAGTCATTAATAAAGTGATAAATCCCAAAATAGAGCGAAATAAAACATATGCGGAAACAAACACAGCCCGGCATCGGGGTGTCACCAGTCATGAGCATCTATAATCCGCCTAAGAGTATGAAAAGACAACATAGTCTGATACAAAGCTAGAACAAGCGAAATAATAATAGGAAGGAGAAGCACTAGGCTGCGAACGCCGAACAGCTACCCAGTCAACTCCAAACAAGCCTGCTGGAAGCAAATCAGCCCTCGCGAGCGTGCCCCGGGACTCCTGAATCTGCACACAGGGGTGCAGAGAGTAATGTGAGTACGCCAACTCAGTAAGTAATAAAAATAAAGGCAGCTGAGCGATATGAAAACACATAAATACACACCAAAATGCTACAACGTGGCAGTGTCAAACCAGCACAATACAGTAAAACAGTAAAAGCTCATGAAAACTTCTTAGTTCAGAAAAATCTCTTTAAAACATCTTTCAGCAGTTTAAACGAGTGAATGAAAACAAGTAGAAAAGATAGAAACACAAATCAGCCCCTCGGGAAAAATACCAACAGAACCAGCCCCTCGGGCTATCTCACAATCACTCGTACCAGCCCTCGGGCAATAACATGGAACAACATCAGCCCCTCGCGCTATATCAGATCACGAACTGGGTACCCACGCTCACTGGGGGTGTAGAGACTCTAGGAGGGGCCCCTTACAACCCAAGCGCAATAACAAGCCATCTCGTGGCTAATCAACAGGCTCTCAGCCTCATATCAATCACAAGCCACCTCGTGGCACAATAAATTAGACCCTCGGCTTCTCATATATCACAAATAAGTGTAACACGCTGCGGCGCGCAGCCCGATCCCATAACATCCTCACAACATAGGCCCTCGGCCTCACTCAGTCAGAACTCACTGAAGCCCCTCGGGCTGACAATAAAACAAGTACTCAGCTAAAAATATCAGTAATGAAATCAGGAGGAGTGAATAAAACCGAGTTATGAAAATAGTAAGAACATAGCATGACTAAGTGCAATATTAAACCGAAAACAGTGAGGAAAACAGTAGTAAAAGCCCCTAAGGGTCCAAACAATCGGCACAAGGCCCAGACATGGCATTTAGCCCCAAACACAATAATATTTTCCAAAACATAACAATATCAAGTAGTTTTCAAGTGAAATACGCGACTTAATAGTCGTACGGGATGGACCAAGTCGCAATCCCCAATGGTGCACGGCCCCACACTCATCATCTAGCGTGTGCGTCACCTCAAAGTAGCACAACGATATGAAATCCGGGGTTTCATACCCTCAGGACAACATTTACATCATTACTTACCTGTATCCGGTCCAAACTCTAGCCCGCAATGCCTTTGCCTCTCTTCTCGGCCTCAACTCGCGTCGAATCTAACCAAAATCAGAATCATGACGTCAAAATATGCTAAGGGAACGAAGCCCATGCGAAAATAATCAAATTACGACACGAATCCCAAAATTAACTAAACCCGACCCCCGGGCCCACGTCTCAAAATCCGACAAAATAAACATCAATGGAATCCTTATCTTCCCACGAGTTCATGCATATTTACCAAAATCCAACCACAATTGACCCCTCAAATCCCAAATTCTAGGTCTCCAATTCCAAGCCCTTGCTTCTTCAATATTTACCCACGAATTTCCATAAATTCCAAGCCTAATCAATGAAATAACACCATAGAACGAGTTTTAGGTTCAAAAATCTTACCTCAATGAAGTTCCCTGTGATTCCCTCTTCAAAATCTCCCCAAAAGCTCCAAAACCCGTTTTAAAATGTGAAGAAAGCCTGAAAATCGCGAAGGATGAAATATATACCTTCTGACCCAGGGATTCCGCACCTGCCGTCCATTTCCGCTTCTGCAGTCTAACCCACCGCTCCTGCAGTTTTCACTTAACGGCCTGGGACCGCACTTGCGGTCGCATTCTCGCACATGCGCCATCGCAGATGCGTCCAGATGCCCGCTACTGCGGCTCCGCCTGACTCACCTCTTGGCCGCTTCTGCGGCTTGCTTCCGCATCTGCGGGAGTCGCACCTGCGGCCTCCCAACCGCAGATGCGGTTATGAAAGCAGCCATAAAACCTCAGCTGCCAAACTTCAACTCCAAAACCCCCCGTCAACCATCCGAAATCACTCCGAGGCCCCCGGGACCTCAACCAAAAGCACGAACAAGTCATATACCACTATCCAAGCTTATACAAATCTTCAAAACACCTCAAACAACATCGAATCAACCAAATCACATCGGATTCAAGCCTAAGGTTCTAAAAATCTTCCGAATTACGCTTTTGATCAAAAAGTCTATCAAACCACATCCGAATGATCTGAAATTTTGTACACATATCCCAAATGATACAACGGACCTACTGCAACTCTCGGAATTCCATTCCGACCCCTATATCAAAATATCACCTATCAACCGGAAAATGCCAAAAATCCATCTTCGCCAATTCAAGCCTAAAGCTACTCCGAACCTCCAAAACTCATTCTGATCACACTCCTAAGTCCCAAATCACCTCCCGAAACTACCCGAATTATTGGAATTCACGTCTGAGCCCTTATTCACATAAGTCAATATCCGGCTTACTTTTCCAACTTAAGCTCACTCAAAAGAGACTAAGTGTCTCAAACCTTACCGAAACCATTCCGGATTCGAACCGACTAACCCGATACCACATAACACGGATAAACAAACCATAAGAAAGCAGAAATGGGGAAAATGGAGCGGTAACACGCGAAACGACCGGCCGGATCGTTACATCCTCCCCCTCTTAAATAAATGTTCATCCTCGAACGGGTCAACAAACACACCTGAAGCCTCGAATAGGTGAGGATATCTGCTCTGCATCTCCCGCTTGGTCTCCCAAGTAGCCTCCTCCACGGGCCGACCTCTCCACTGCACCTTCGCTGAAGCTATATCCTTTGACCTCAACTTCCGAACCTAACGCCCCAAAATAGCTACTTGCTCCACATCATAAGTCAAATCATCATCTAGTTGAACCGTGCTGAAATCCAGAACATGCGACGGATCACCAATATACTTCCGAAGCATAGAAACATGAAATACCGGATGCACACTCGACAAGCTGGGTGGCAAGGCAAGCTCATATGTCACCTCCCCAATCCTCTGAAGTACCTCAAAAGGCCCAATGAACCGAGGACTCAATTTACCTTTCTTCCCAAACCTCATAACACCCTTCATGGGTGAAACCTTCAACAGAACCTTCTCACCAACTATGTAGGACACATCCCGAACCTTCCTGTCAACATAACTCTTTTGTCTCGACTGCGCTGTACGAAGCCTCTCCTGAATCACCTTCACCTTGTCTAAAGCATCCTGCACTAAGTCTGTACCCAATAGCCTAGCCTCACCGGCTCAAACCAACCGACTGGAGATCTACACTGTCTCCCATACAAAGCCTCATATGGAGCCATCTGAATACTCGACTGGTAACTGTTGTTATAAGCAAACTCCGCGAGCGGCAGAAACTGATCCCATGACCCTCCAAAATAAATGACACAAGCACGAAACATGTCCTCCAATATCTGAATAGTGCGCTCGAACTGCCCGTCCGTCTGAGGATGAAAAGCTGTGCTCAACTCAACCTGAGTACCCAAGTCTCGCTGTACTGACCTCCAAAACTGTGAAGTAAACTGAGTACCTCTATCTGAAATGATGGAAACTGGGACGCCATGCAAACGAACAATCTCCCCGATATATAACTCTGCCAACCGCTCTGAAGAATAGGTAGTACACACAGGGATGAAATGCGCAGACTTGGTCAACCAATCCACAATCACCCAAATAGCATCGAACTTCTTCAAAGTCCGTGGGAGCCCAACTACGAAGTCCATGGTGATCCGCTCCCACTTCCATTCTGGAATATCCATCCGCTGAAGCAAGCCACCCGGTCTCTGATGCTCGTGTTTCACCTACTGACAATTGAGACATCGAGCTACAAATCCTAAAATGTCCTTCTTCATTCTCCTCCACGAATAATGTTGTCTCAGATCCTAATACATCTTCGCGGCACCCGGATGAATAGAATACCGCGAGCTATGAGCCTCCTCTAGAATCAACTCCCGAAGACCATCCACATTGGGCACGCATATCCGGCCCTACATCCTTAATACCCCAACATCACCAATGGTCACATCTCTGGCATCATCGTGCTGAACCCTGTCCTTAAGGACAAGCAAATGAGGATCATCATACTGGCGCTCTCTGATGCGATCAAATAAGGAAGACCGAGAAATCACACAAGCCAATACCCGACTGGGCTCCGAAATATCCAACCTCACGAACTGATTGGCCAAGGCCTGAATGTCAACTACAAGAGGTCTCTCCCCAACAGGAATATATGCCAAAGCCGAACTCCCCATACTCACCGCCTTCCGGCTCAAAGCATCGGCCACTACATTGGCCTTTCCCGGATGGTACAAGATAGTAATATCATAATCCTTTAGCAGCTTCAACCACCTTCGCTGCCTCAAATATAGATCCTTCTACTTGAACAAGTGCTGGAGGCTGCGATGATCGGTAAATACCTCACAAGACACACCATACAAATAATGCCTCCAAATCTTCAATGCGTGAACAATGGCAGCCAACTCCAAATCATGAATAGGGTAGTTCTTCTCATGGGGCTTCAGCTCCCAAGAAGCATAAGCAATAACTTTACCCTCCTGCATCAACACACATCCAATACCCACTCTCGAAGCATCACAATACACTGTATATGAACTTGAAGCCGATGGCAATACTAATACTGGAGTTGTGATCAAGGCAGTCTTGAGCCTCTGGAAGCTCTCCTCACACTCATCTGACCACTGAAATGGAGCACCCTTCTGAGTCAACTTGGTCAAGGGCTATGCGATAGATGAAAATCCCTGAACAAACCGGCGGTAATAACCTGCCAAACCAAGGAAGTCACAAATATTTGTGGCTGAGGACGGTCTGAGCCAACTCTGAACTGCCTCTATCTTCTTCGGATCAACCTGAATACCCTCTGGACACCACGTGCCCCAAGAAAGCCACTGAACTGAGCCAAAACTCACATTTGGAGAACTTTGCATAAAGCTTCTCCTCCCTCAATCTCTGCAACACCACTCTCAAATGCTCCGCATGCTCCTCCTGACTACGCGAGTAAACTAGAATATCATCAATAAAAACAATAACGAACGAGTCGAGATAAGGCCGGAACACGCTATTCATCAAATGCATGAACGTTGCTGGGGCATTGGTCAGCCCAAAAGACATCACAAGGAACTCATAGTGACTATATCGGGTCCTGAAAGCTGTCTTGAGAATATCCGAGTCCCTGATCTTTAGCTGGTGATACCCTGAGCGAAGATCAATCTTGGAGAACACCCTCGCTCCCTGAAGCTGGTCGAACAAATCAGCAATGCGAGGCAGGGGATACTTGTTCTTAATTGTGACCTTATTAAACTGCTTGTAATCAATGCATATCCTCATGGTGCCATCCTTCTTTTTCACGAACAGAACAGGTGCACCCCACGGCGAAACACTAGGACGAATGAACCCCTTATCGAGGAGCTCCTGAAGCTGCTACTTCAATTCTATAACTCCGCTTGTACCATACGATACGGTGGAATAGAAATGGGCTGAGTGCCCGGCACCAGATTAATACCAAAATCAATATCCTTATCCGGTGGAATGCCTGGCAGGTCTGCAGGAAACACATCGGGAAAATCCCTCACAACTGGAACAGAATCAATGCTGGGAGTCTCTGCGCTGACATCCCTCACAAATGCTAAGTATGAAAGACAACCTTTCCCAACCATACGCTGGGCCTTCAAGAAAGAGATTACCTTGCTACAAACATAATTAGAAAAACCTCGCCACTCAATCCGTGGCACACCCGGCATAGCTAACGTCATTGTCTTGGCATGACAGTCCAAAATAGCCCGGCATGGAGATAACCAATCCATGCCCAATATCACATCGAATTCTACCATACATAACAGCAGAAGATCCACTCGAGTCTCCAGACCCCCAATAGACACAACACACGACTGGTATACACAGTCTACCACAACAGTATCGCCCACCGGAGTAGAGACATGAACAGAAGAAATGAAAGACTCGCAGGGCGTATCCAAATAATGGGCAAAGTAAGATGACACATAAGAGAAAGTAGAGCCAGGATCAAATAACACAAAGGCATCTCTGCGGCAGACTGAGACAATACCTGTAATCACCACATCTGAAGCAACAACATCAGGTCTAGCTGGAAGTGCATAGAAACGGGCCTGACCACCACAGGATCGACCTCCCCCTCTTGGACGACCCCTAGATGACTGTCCTCCACCCCTAACTGGCTGGGTAGATGGTGAAGTAACTGGTGCCGAAGTCGATAGTTGACCCCTCTGCTGAGATGAACCCCCAAGGCAACGAGGACACTGCCTCCACATATGTCCCAACTCTCCACACTCATATCAACTCCCTGGTGCTGGAGACGGGGACTGAAGGGGAACCTTAGCACCAGAATGTCTAGCAGATGCACCTGGCGCAGAAGAGTCCTGAACTGATGGAGCACGGGACGAACCCTGGGCTGAAAGGGCACTGAGTGAGGAATAAGCCTACTGAGAACCGTGAGAACCATGGCTTGATGATGCCCCATGATAACCTGGGCGAGCTGACTGAGCATGCCTGAATGGGCAGCCTCTGTCGTGCTGAAACTGACCTCTCGAAGGAGCACCCCCAAAACTACCAGATCCTCGAGGCCTCTTGGCCTCCCTCTCTCGCTCTTGGCGACGAACTGACTCAATCTCACGAGCGATATCAACAACCTCCTCAAACATAGCACCTGACACCCTCTCCCTGGTCATGAGAATCCAAAGCTGATATGTAAGGCCATCACCGAACCTCCTGATCCTCTCTCTCTCCGTAGCAACAAACTAAATAGCATGACGAGCTAACTCGGAGAACCTCATCTCGTACTGTGTAACAGTCATGTCCCCCTATCGCAACTGCTCGAACTGCCTACGCAGCTCCTTCATGCGGGATTCTGGCACATACTTCTCCAAAAAGAGAGCGGAGAACTACTGCCAGGTAAGGGGCGCCGCACCAACAGGCCTACGCCTCTCATGTGCCTCTCACAAGTGAAGGTAGCTCCCGTAAATTGAAAAGTCATGAATGCGACCCCACTGGTCTCCAGAATACCCACGGTGTTAAGAATTCTCTAACATCTATCCAAGAAATCTTAGGCATCCTCGCCCTCTACGCCACTGAAAGTCGGAGGCTGGAGTCTGCCAACCCTCTCCAATCTGCGCTGCTCATCCTCTGGCATAACCGAAGCTACATAACCCTGAGCAGCTGCCACCGGCTAGGCTAGTAGTGCCTCCGGTGTCTGCAATCCCTGAACAACCTGATCGGGTGTGCGAGCGGCGGGAGTCTGAGTGCCTCCCCCGGCCTGAGAAGTGGCTGCGGAAATAGAAACTGCGACCGCCTGAGCAAGACTAATGCACACGGTCAAGATCTGGGCCAAGGTCTCCTGAAGACCTGGAATCACAATGGGCACAACTGGTGCCTGAGCTGGTGCTGGTGGAGCATCCACAACTGGGACCTGATCCTGAACTAGGGCGGCTGGTGGATCTGCAGGTGCTGCCCTTGCTGGTGTGCGGGCCATACCTCTGCCTCTACCACGGCCTCGACCGCGTCATCGGCCTCTATTGGCCCCAGCTGGTGGTACTGGTAGTCGTCCATCCTGACTGGTCGCTCGTGTCCTCACCATCTGTGAGAGAATAGAATAATAAAAACTTAGTACTAGGATCAATTGATTCGCACGACAAGAATTTCAAGAATATGATGTTTTCCTAAAGGTTCTACAGCCTCCCGAGGATAAATACAGACATCTTCGTACCGATCCGCGAGACACTACTAAACCTGCTCATGACTCGTTAGACCTATGTAACCTAGGCTCTGATACCAACTTGTCACGACCCCAAATCGGAACCGGTCGTGATGGTGCCTCTCGTGAAACAAGGCCAGCCGACACAAACCCCCAAACCCAATAACAGTTATAATAATAATTAATTAAGTCATTAATAAGTGATAAATCCCAAAATAGAGCGAAATAAAATAAATGCGGAAACAAACACAGCCCGACATCGGGGTGTCACCAGTCATGAACATCTATAATCGGCCTAAAAGTATGAAAAGACAACATAGTCTGATACAAAGGTAGAACAAGCGAAATAAAAATAGCAAGGAGAAGCACTGGGCTGCGAACGCCGAGCAGCTACCTAGTATACTCCAAATAAGCCTGCTGGAAGCAAATCAGCCCTCGCTAGCGTGACCCGAGACTCCTGAATCTGCACACAGGGGTGCAGGGAGTAATGTGAGTATGCCAACTCAGTAAGTAATAAAAATAAAGGCAGCTGAGCGATAAGAAAACACATAAATACACAGCAAAATACTACAACGAGGTAATGTAAAACCAGCACAATACAGTAAAACAGTAAAAGCTCATGAAAACTTCTTAGTTCAGAAAAATCTCTTTAAAACATCTTTCTGCAGTTCAAACGAGTGAATGAAAACAAGTAGAAAAGATAGAAACACAAATCAACCCCTCGGGCAAAATACCAACAGAACCAGCCCCTCGGACTATCTCACAATCACTCGTACCAGCCCCTCGGGCAATAACATGGAACAACATCAGCCCCTCGGGCTATATCATATCATGAACTGGGTACCCGCGCTTACTGGGGGTGTACAGACTCCGGGAGGGGCCCCTTACGGCCCAAGCGCAATGACAAGCGATCTCATGGCATAATCAACAGGCTCTCGGCCTCATATCAACCATAAGCCACCTCGTGGCACAATAAATTAGGCCCCCGGCCTCTCATATATCACAAATCAGTGTAACACGCTACGGCGCGTAGCCCGATCCCATAACATCCTCACAACATAGGCCCTCGGCCTCACTTAGTCAGAACTCACTCAAGCCTCTCGGGCTGCCAGTAAAACAAGTACTCAGCTTAAAATATCATTTATGAAATCAGGAGGAGTGAATAAAACTGAGTTATGAAAACAGTAAGAACATAGCATGACTGAGTGCAATATTAAACCGAAAACGGTGAGGAAAACAGTAGTAAAAGCCCCTAAGGGTCCAAACAATCGGCACAAGGCCCAGACACGGCATTTAGCCCCAAACACAATAATATTTTCCAAGACATAACAATATCAAGTAGTTTTCAAGTAAAATACGTGACTTAATAGTCGTATGGGATGGACCAAGTCACAATCCCCAACGGTGCACGGACCCACGCTCGTCATCTAGCGTGTGCGTCACCTCAAAGTAGCACAACGATGTGAAATCCGGGGTTTCATACCCTCAGGACAACATTTACAATCATTCCTTACCTCTATCCGATCCAAACGCTAGCCCGCGATGCCTTTGCCTCTCGTCTCGGCCTCAACTTGCGTCGAATCTAAAAAAAATCAGAATCATGACGTCAAAATATGCTAAGGGAACGAAGCCCATGCGAAAATAATCAAATTACGACACGAATCCCGAAATTAACCAAACCCGACCCCCGGGCCCACGTCTCGGAATCCGACAAAATTAACATCAATAGAATCCTTATCTTCCCGCGAGTTCATGCATATCAAATTTACCAAAATCAAACCACAATTGACCCCTCAAATCCCAAATTCTAGGTCTCCAATTCCAAGCCCTAGTTTCTTCAATATTTACCCACAAATTTTCATAAATTCCAAGCCTAATCAATGAAATAACACCATAGGAACGAGTTTTAGGTTCAAAAATCTTACCTCAATGAAGTTCCCTCTGATTCCCTCTTCAAAATCTCCCCAAAAGCTCCAAAAACCGTTTTAAAAATGTGAAGAAAGTCTGAAAATCACGAAGGATGAAATATATACATTCTGATCCAAGGATTCGCACCTGCGGTCCATTTCCGCTTCTACGGAACCGCTTCTGCGGTCTAACCCACCGCTCCTGCAGTTTTCACTTAACGGCCTGGGACCGCACCTATGGTCGCATTCTCGCACCTGCGCCATCGCAGATGCGTCCAGATGCCCGCTTCTGCGGCTCTACCGGACTCACCTCTTGGCCGCTTCTGCGGCTTGCTTCCGCATCTGCGAGAGGCGCACCTGCGGCCTCCCAACCGCAGATGCGGTTATGACAGCAGCAATAAAACTTCAGCTGCCAAACTTCAACTCCAAAACCCCCCGTCAACCATCCGAAATCACCCCGAGGCCCCCGGGACCTCAACCAAAAGCACGAACAAGTCATATACCACTATCCAAACTTATACCAATCTTCAAAACAACTCAAACAACATCGAATCAACCAAATCACATCGGATTCAAGCCTAAGGTTCCAAAAATCTTCCGAATTACGCTTTTAATCAAAAAGTCTATCAAACCACGTCCGAATGACCTGAAAGTTTGCACACACATCCCAAATGACACAACGGACCTACTGCAACTCCCGGAATTCCATTCCGACCCATATATCAAAATCTCACCTATCAACCAGAAAACGCCAAAAATCCATCTTCGCCAATTCAAGCCTATAGCTACTCTGGACCTCCAAAACTCATTCCGATCACACTCCTAACTCCCAAATCACCTCCCGAAACTACCCGAATCATCGGAATTAACATCCGAGCCCTTATTCATATAAGTCAACATCCGTTTGACTTTTCTAACTTAAGCTTACTCAAAAGAGACTAAGTGTCTCAAACCTTACCAAAAACATTCCGGATTCAAACCGACTAACCCGATACCACATAACACGGATAAAAAAAAGCATAAGAAAGCAAAAACGGGTAAAATGGAGCGGTAACACACGAAACAACCGGCCGGGTCGTTACACTAATCCTGGTGCGGTGGATGTCCCAGCTCCTTCAAACCAAATCGAGCCTTCTGTTGCTAATGATGCCATCCTGAAATCTTCTTCTGAACCTGCTCCACAATGAAAGTTTATTTGTGAAGTTTGACTCCTTTTTTTTGTTCTTTTTGGTGAAATGTGTGGTGGTTTTACCCCTGGTCCCATTTTTGGGGGGAATCTTTTTGGTAACAACATGTCCCCATGTCTTTTCGGGGATTAAAATGACAATCAGTTTAAGACTAAGTTAATACTTAGTTTTAACTTAATAAATTTTTTGCTTTAACTTAATTCTTTTGAGTTTCTGTTATACTCTTTTAATAATTTGCCTTGTTTCTTTATGAGTCCAAGGTCTTATTTTAATATGTGGATTTTTGCCTTACCCTTTTGACTTTTTGCATTTAAGAAATGCTTAATTAACTTCATGGAGTTTTGAATCAAACATGAATTATAAAAGAGGGCCCTTTTATATACGACACTTAATGAAGAAGACGTCTCAACTTCATAATGATGTAAACATACGAAAGAAGAAATAGGAACACACATGTTTCGTGGAATAACTTTTGATAAAGTTTTTATTCTAACTTTGCCATCATACATGTATTTAAATATCTTCCCACGGTCAGGTATCCCTCATTTACAATTTTATTTTTTGTGAAAATTATACTAATAATTTTAGATGATAGGCAAAAAAGCTAGCCCACACTAAATGATGAATTTAGACCTGAAAGACACGTGGAAGAAACATAATTCCCGGTCTAGGGTTGCAACTATTCTGATAGAAATAGAATGGGTTAAGCAGCCTACATCTAAAATTATACCTCCGAGTCCCGTATGTTTTTCCTTTTCAGGAAAAGGACCGCGTGGAAGGAATAATCAAGTGCTCGAGATTTCATACTTCAACACTCAAACTCTTGGGGGACTATATAATATACATATAATATGTGTATAAGGAAGGCAAAGAAGACTGGAACAATTAAATCTCATGTCAAGCTTAAAGTCTACTCAACAAGTGTAAAGTTCAGAGCAATGTCACGAGTCAAAAACACAAGCCTAATTCAAAAATCTGTGAAGAATACATTCATAGATATAAATTTAGGCAGTATTTAGCCATGGGTCATAAAGAAACCCTTGGATCTTCTCTTTTACAAATCTGTTGTAAAGAAAATAGTTACGGAAGAGTTAGTACTTCTTCAGATGAACAGCATTCCAATTTGAGGGTAAGATCTTGCCATCCAGGGTTTCAAGCTCATATGCACCCTTTCCTGCGATTCCATGAATCTTGTAAGGTCCTTTCTAATTTGGACTTAATTTTCCTGCATTAACTGCCCTCGTGGATTGGCAAACTTTCTTAAGTACGTAGTCCCCAATCTTGAAGTATCTGAGATGAGCCTTCCGATTGTAATACCGCTCACTAACTTGTTTTTGTGTTGCCTTCCTTATTAGAGCAGTTTCCCTTCTTTCTTCAAGTAAATCCAAATTTACCCGTATTTCTTCTTCATTCGACTCTTCAGTAGCTTGAGTATATCTCGTGCTTAGCTCCCCTATTTCGACTAACAAATGAAAACGGTGTTTCTCCCGTACTTGTTTTTGCTGTTGTTCGATAAGCCCACAAGACTCCTGGTAGTACTTCTGGCCAATTACCCTTTGATTCTTCTAATCTTTTCTTCAAATTTTTAATAGTAACTTTATTTGTCGATTCAGCTTGTCCATTGCCCACCGGATGATAAGGTGTCGAGGTAATCCTTTTAATTTGCTAGCTTTGGAAGAATTATCTGATTTGTGCACCTATGAATTATGGGATGTTATCACACACAATCTCTTTTGGTACCCCCAAATTGGCATATGACGTTACGCCAGATGAAATCCCTGACCTCTGTTTCTCGTACCTGTTTGAAAGCTCCTGCTTCTACCCACTTAGTAAGATAGTCAGTGAGTACTAACAGAAATCTTACCTTACCTTTAGCTTGTGGTAATGGTCCTACAATATCCATCCCCCATTTCATAAAAGGCCATGGTGCCACAACTGGATGTAATAATTCGGCTGGTTGATGCATGTTGTTGCCATATCATTGGCACTTTTCACACTTAGCCACAAAATTTTCCGCTTCTTCTTCCATTTTTGGCCAGTAATAGCCAGCTCTAATTATGGTTTTAACCAAAGATCTTCCTCCAGCGTGATTCCCACAATGTCCCTCGTGTATTTCTTTCATCACATATTCTGTTTGAGAAGGTCCGAGACATCTTGCTAGAGGGCCACCGAACATCTTTCGAAATAAATTGCCTTGATTTAAACAGTAACGGGTTGCCTTTTGGCGAAGTGCCTGAGCCTTTTTCTTATCCTCGGGTAGTATTCCATACTGCAAAAAATTGACAATTTTATTTCTCCAATCCCAAGTTAAACTATTGTAATTTACCTCGTTTTTATCTTGATCAAGCATTGAATGAAACAAATGTATCACGGAAGCATTTTCTTCATTTGTTACTTCTGCGGCGGATGCGAGATTAGCTAAAGCGTCAGCCTCGGCATTTTCTTCTCTTGGTATCTGCGTGACTTTCCAAGTTTGGAATTTCCTGACTAAATCTCGTGCCTTTTCCAATTACTATTGCATCCTTGCCTCTTTGGCTATATAAGTCCCCAGTATTTGGTTAACTACGAGCTGTGAATCGCTTTTGATTACGACTTGCTCTATTCCGAGCTCTCGTGCCAATTCTAAACCTGCAATCACAGCTTCATATTCTGCCTCATTATTAGTAATAGGATGACATTTTATGGCTTGTCGTATAGTTTGTCCCGTAGGTGGTACCAAAAAATGCCTAGACCTGCTCCTTTTACATTTGATGAACCATCAGTAAATAAGGTCCAAGTACATGGATTAGACCCGTTAAATACCTGCAGTTCTTTTTCTGCCTCCAGTTGTATCCCTTGACTAAAATCTGCCACAAAATCTACTAAAACTTGTGACTTTACTGCAGTTCTTGGTTGATATATAATGTCATATTCGCTTAGCTCTATAGTCCATTTGGCTAGTCTACCTGATAACTCTTGTTTATGCAGTATATTACGTAAGGGGTAGGCAGTTACTATAGAGATAGGATGGCATTGAAAATAAGGCCTTAACTTCCTAGATGCCAAAATTAACGCAAGTGTTAGTTTTTCTAGATGAGGATATCGAGTCTCAGCATATAATAATGACTTACTAACATAATAAATCGGAGATTGTTTACCTTGGTCCTATCGAACTAACACAACACTTACCGCTACTTCTGAAACAGCAAGGTAAATGAATAGTTTTTCCCCATCTTTTGTTTTTGCGAGCAATGGTGGATTTGACAAGTATACTTTCAAAATTTTAAGCGCCTGTTAACATTCTTCAGTCCATTCAAATTGATCTTGCTTTTTTAAAGCTGAAAAGAACCTGAAGCATTTTTCCGATGACTTGGAAATAAATCTTCCCAAAGCAGCTATTCTTCCTGTCAGTCTCTGTACTTCTTTTTTACTCGTCAGTATATCCGGAATTTCTTCAATAGCTTTAATCTGCGCGGGATTTACTTCAATGCCACGGTTAGAAACAAGAAATCCCAAGAACTTACCTGATGAAACTCCAAACGCGCATTTCTCAGGATTTAATTTCATGTTAAATTTACGAAGAATCTGAAATGTATCAGACAAGTGTTGAATATGATCCCCTGCTTGTTGTGACTTGACCAGCATATCATCTATATAAACCTCCATGGTTTTCCCTAGGTATTCCTGAAACATTTTGGTCACCAGCCTTTGATATGTGGCCCCAACATTCTTGAGTCCGAATGTCATTACTTTGTAACAGTAAGTCCCCCTATCTGTTATAAATGAAGTCTTTTCTTCATCTGTAGGATCCATTTTTATCTGATTATACCCTGAATAGGCATCTAAAAAGCTTAATAATTCATGTCCTGCAGTAGCATCAATTAGTTGATCTATATGCGGTAATGGAAAAGAATCTTTAGGACAAGCTTTATTTAGATCAGTATAATCTACACAAACTCGCCACATACCATTCTTTTTAGATACTACTACAGTATTAGCCAACCAATTCGGATACTTTACCTCGCGGATGGACCCAATTTTTAAAAGTTTTTGCAACTCATCTTGAATCACCTGATTTTTGAAAGATCCTTGCTTTCTTTTCTTTTGTTTGACAGGTGAATATGATGGATCTTCGTTTAATTTGTGGGTCATCACTTCCGGAGGTATACCTATTATATCGGAATGGGACCAGGCAAAACAATCTACGTTAGTTTTTAAAAATTCAGTCAACTTACCTTTCATTTCTTGGCTTAGGTTGGTCCCGATGTAGACTTTCCTATCAGGCCAGGGTGCAAATAGTACTACAGCTTCCAATTCCTCAATCGTTGTTTTGATGTTTTCATTTTGTTCTGGTTCTTGGATGGTATCAGGCCTCGAGTCTACATTTGTTCGCCCATGCTTAGTTGAGGCTTGCGTTGCAGCATCCTCAACTGGGTTCTGTGATTGCTATTTTTCTTCGCTTTTTGCGCTTGAATCTGCTACGGAATTAATTCTCCGAGACGCTTGTTTGTCACCACATATTTTCCGTATTCCCCATTGTGAAGGGAATTTGATAACTTGATGCAAGATGGAACAACATCCATCTCATGAATCCATGGTCTACCATGAATCATATTGTAAGCCATATCCATTTCTACTACTTGAAATTTGGTGTCTTTGACTGCTCCTTATGCGAATGTGGTGAGTATTATCTCGCCTTTTGTTACGACGCTCGAGTTGTCAAAGCCGGACAAGGTATGAGCCTTGGGTATCAGCTTATCATCAGCTTGCATCTCCTTTGCCACTCTTAGAAGAATGATATTCACGGAACTACTTGGGTCAATTAAATCGTTTTATATTAGTGTCATGTACAAGTAAAGATATTACCAGTGCATCATTATGCGGGTTTAGCACGCCATCTGCATCGACATCTTCAAATGTAATGCTTTCCTCTTCCAAAACTTGTCGAACTCGTTTCCCGTGGGTAACAGTGATTTTAGACATTTTCTTTGCTTCCGTATACGTTAGACCATTGATCTCTTCTCCACCATTGATGACATTAACCGTGCTTTTTGGCGAAGGAGGTTTTGGCGGTTCCTGCCTATTCTTCATATATGCTTGCTTTCCCTTTTCACTAAACAATTCAGTCAAATACCCTTGTTTTAATAGATGTTCTACTTCACCTTGCAACAATCTGCATTCAGACGTTTTATGACCATGATCGTTGTGAAACTCGCACCACAAATCGGGATTTCTCCTGTTTGGGTTTGATCTCATTTCTTTTGGCCACCGTGCCTTGTCTCCCATGCTTCTTAAAACAGC
The DNA here is from genome assembly GCF_001879085.1 of Nicotiana attenuata. Lineage (NCBI taxonomy): Eukaryota > Viridiplantae > Streptophyta > Magnoliopsida > Solanales > Solanaceae > Nicotiana > Nicotiana attenuata. Next base: position 364,944 of record NW_017670974.1, on the reverse strand, counting down.
CACCAACTCGGATGTGCTAACATTAAAACTGTAACCTCCGATCTTTGCTTTCGAGATTCTATTATCATCTCCCGTATCCCGCATGTTTCGTTCCTTGCCAAACCTTGATGACAATCCTGACTCTCTGTCTTTTGATCTAGAATCATACTTTGGGTTTTCCTATTTTGAACAGGAATCTCTTCCTGCTGGTCCCATGTAAGATTCGTACCTGTTTTTACTGGGCCTTTTTTTAGTTTCAAACCGTCTTGAACCTATCCTTTCATCTTTCCGAGATTGAATGATAGTATCTTCTTCTATCCGCAGCTTCGTGTTGTATCTATTATAAACATCATTCCAATTTGTTGCTGGAAATTCCCGCAAACTTTCTTTGAGTCTCCTCGTAGCTTCCGAACTTTTGCCATTTATATTACTGGCGAAGGCCATAGCTGCCCAATTATCAGGTACGCGTGGCAACATCATCCTTTCGCGTAGGGTTGGGCCAAGAGGGTCTCTTAACGCCTTTTCTTCTCATCGGAGTTATTTCACAAAGACTTGCCAGGGTAAGGAAGAAGGGGGGAACAAGCACACTTGGAGAGCGCAGTACAACGGAGAGTTGTATGCTGCGTTCGGGAAGGATGAATCGCTCCCGAAAAGGAATCTATTGATTCTCTCCCAATTGGTTGGACCGTAGGTGCGATGATTTACTTCACGGGCGAGGTCTCTGGTTCAAGTCCAGGATGGCCCAGCTGCGCCAGGGAAAAGAATAGAAGAAGCATCTGACTACTTCATACATGCTCCACTTGGCTCGGGGGGATATAGCTCAGTTGGTAGAGCTCCGCTCTTGCAATGAAATTTGTCCACGAATTCCCTGAGCAGCTCCGTATCACCTTGTTATATTTTAAAAATGTCCTCCATTCGTTTTTCAACCTTTTGAGCTCCCGAATGTGCCTTGATAAATGAATCTGCAAGCTCAGCAAAAAAATCAATAGAATTTTCAGGTAAAAGAGAATACCATGTTAATGCTCCCTTCGTGAGTGTTTCTCCGAATTTTTTAACCAATATTGATTCAATTTCTTGCTTGGTCAAGTCGTTGCCTTTTACACCGGTCGTGAATGCAGTCACGTGAAATTGGTAATATCGGGCATCTTGAACTTCTTTGGAATTGGTAAAGGAGCGGCACTTGGCTTCCAAGGTTGTTGAGAATATTTGTCCATATCTATTCCCTTAATTACGGGCGGCACTCTAGGTATCTGCTCTATGTGATCGCTCTGCTCCCTGAGCCGTTTCTGCAAAGTTAGTACTGAATTTTGTAAATCAGAATTAACTGGGTTACCTGACTTTCCACGAGATTCGCTCGAGTTCCTCCACTGCCCGAGTTAACGAGTCCTGAGCGAGGATTTTTTAAAGTGTTGTTGTTTGAGTAGGTGCTGGCGGCACAACCGGCAGCTGGTTAGCGAAAGCCTCCAGAGCATTGCTGACCTGTTGAGCGATTAATTTTTTCAAAGCTTCATTAATAGCCTCATCATTTTCAAACTGATCATTCATATTTGACTGAGATCCGTCAGGAGTTCCTTCTCGAGATTGTCGAGGAGAATTTCGTGGGGAAGGGACCGGAGTTCTATTGCCTTGCTGATTCTCCTTGTGTTGATGGTCTCCTTGGTTATTGTCATTGATATTCGACATGATTGACTTGACGAAAGAGTCGATTTAGAAAGTAGATTATCAGATTCCCAATAACGAAACCAATTTGTTTAACCAGAAAATAAGTATTTCAGTCAAAACGTAATTTTTAGAAGAACTCGGGTTACTGATAATCGAATAATGAAATAATTGAGTAACAAGAAAAGAAAAATTGAGATTGAAGGGATAATAGAATAAGCAGATTTTTTGCAATGTAAATAAGTATGTTTCAGCAATCATCAGTATGTCCTACAAATGTTATTTTCTCTCATTTTATAGCTACTTCTAAGTACTACGTTTCTTTCTCTTCATAATGGAGCCATTATGAGCAATTAATGACATTAATGTAACGTTATGACTAATAATCGTAACTGTTTCATGAAGATTCTATAATGCTTCCTTTCATTGAGTCTCATTAATTGCAGATAATACGTATCTGTACTTTTTTGCTAATCAGGTTCATTCTTCCGGCGTCTCTTCAAACTATAAAGAGATACGAGTAACCGTCTCTTTCCTATTTTATGGTATTCTTCCCCGTTCCTATCATGACTCACAGCTCCTTGAATACTTTCTGCCATTTGTCATACTTTGACTGATCCACGTGTCTTGACATGTCAGCCTATAATGAAAATCAAACGTTAATTTGATTTTCCGCAATACAGCGTATAACTTCAATTGTTATCCGTTTTAAGGGTAAACAGTTTATACATCTGAAAAACTAAAACATCAAACTGAAAAAAAAAAAGTCAAACCAAAACAAATTTACTTTTATTTGGATGATATTTTTTCAAAATAAAAGTTAAACAATGCAAAATTAAACCAAAAGGTAGGTCTCAACGGAAGAAGGGGGAATGCTGGAAAGGGGAAGCCGGGGGCGTGTGGCGAGCACCAGCAGATGGGAAGCATCGGATATGAATAACATGAGATGCCTGCCACGAGAGCTTTGGTTTTCTGTCACGTTGCGGAGGCGCACACGTTGATGCTTGCTTTATCCACTAGCTTGAGCGCTTTGTATTTCCATGTCATCACCATTTTCGTGAACATATTGCTCATGTCTCTTTCAATCTTCCATCTATTTTTATTTGTATATATTTGATTTTTCTCTTTTTTTTTAAAAAAAAATTATCATTTCTCCCTCTGCCAAGATATTTGTTCTCTGTTAATTGTAAACATATAAACTACTAGTGCATACCAAAATGAATATATAGACTCACCATAGTTTTCAAGAATAAAATATGAAATATGTTATTACATTAAGAAGTGTGCATGCAAGTCTATGTAACTTGGTAAAGGGATAAATATTCATTTCATATGATTGAAAATTTGAAATAATGGACTTCAATGATAAAATCGTAATACATATTTGATGAGACATCCAAACAGTCCAGCTGGCCTCTCCTCTAAAAACATATCGAAATAAGGCAACAAAAAAGTTTGTACGCCTAATATCATAATAAAATAAAAATAAAAAGTATTATTTAAATCTAATTGATTCTTTTACTCATCATACACCAAGCATCAAATATGTTTTATATAAAATAATATATACATATATGATATTGAATAATTCATTTTTTTATTATTTTTTAATTTTTATTATTTAAAATCCAAAACCAAATAAAAAAACCAGTCTTTTTAAATCTTTCTTCACATCAAACCTAAATTTAATTGAGTATTAGTAAATCTTATGTAAAAGATATTTACTTATTGCTGTAATGTATGTATTAAGTGGAAGTAATATATTTTATTGACACGAAAGATAAAAAAATAGTTCAACATACTTCTTTACAATTTCAATAAAATAATCATGCAAAGATATTTTTATTTTGAATCTCTTGTAAAGATAAAAATTTAACATGAAACTTAACAAAAACATTATGCTCCCGTTTGACCGTAGATTTTGACATATTTTAAATATTTTTTGAAAATATTATTTGTTTATGAATATAATTATGTTTTGGGGAAAAAAAATTCAAAAAACTTCAAGTTCTCAAAAATTAGTTTAGGGTTTTGTTTTTTGGTAAAAAATTTTTTTGCACTCATAAAACTTTAACTTTTCTTCAAATAAATTGTATGTCCAAATATAATTTCAACTTTTAAAAATTATTTTTCTAACATAATTTTAAAACTTTTTTTTAAAAAAATTTTAATCAAATCTATGTCTAAATGCACTTATATTGGTTGAGAAACCCAAATAAACGAGAATGACATGGAGGATAAGCATGATTAAGCACAGGTCAAAGGCAGAAAAAGCGAGCATGAAACGTGCATGCCTTTTGCTACATCACAAAACAACACAGTTCTTCCTGTGCCACAACATCTTATGCTGTCCCCATTTGATGGCTTGGTGCTCGCCACACGCCTGACGCCTTCCTCCCAACTCTTAACACTCTTTTAATAAGTTCTAACATAAGACCAACCTCTCCTTTTTCTCTTTCAGCCCTCCCCTTGTATTCCAAAAAAAAAAAAAAAAAAAAATTCCCAACTCACATTCCGATTTCCATTTCAAAATAAACAAAAGAAAAAGGAAATACTCGAAAGGTACATTTCCGTGCTATTCTTGGAATCCATTCTCTGGAAATTCCTCAATTTACTGTTTCTTTTTAAGTTCTTATACTATTTTAATACTCTTATTTTCTTGAATATAGCCCGAAAAGTTTTCTGGGATTGAATTGAATGAACAGTCTTGTTTTGGGGTTAATTTTATAGGGTATGCGTTTTGCCAGATTGATTTTACTTCCTTATTGATGATAAATAAGGTCAAATTCTAATCTTTTTAGGTGCTTGATTGTATTTATGTAGCTAGTATTTTACCTTGAGAGGAGCAACAGTGATGGGTTTTTGCTACTATTAGTCCTTCTCAGCTCAATTATATATGGGAGTGGCCCTGGGTTCCACTCATCAGTGCTCGTATTATGTTATTAGTATTAAAAAGATTGATAGGCTTATGATTGGAATGTAAACCAGTAATATTAAAATAGAACTACAGAGTTTATGAAGTACTCCTTAATTGTACATTTGTACTACTAATTTGACATGGATTTAGTACGTCGTAACAATTTGTTTACATTGCTTATCCGTTATTGACGGTATCTGAATCTGAATAAAACATTTATGTATTTCTCTTTCATTGTGTTTCTGCATAACAGCGTTGTCTGGCCAATAGCATCAAAGCCTTAAAGGTGGTATCTAGTTAAAGATGGGTGCTGAAAGTCCTACTTCATCAGCTGAAAATGGTGGCATAGCTGTGGAGACATCGCCGAATGGGTCAGTAGATCTTGTTCATTTTTATTCTATGTTGCGAAAACTCTTCAAAATGATGCCACACCCACTATTTTTGGAGGATCCGACACGCACCCAGCAACATTTTCGGAGAGTTTGAGCAACATAGTTTTTATTAACAATTGTTATATCTCGTTATCAAGTTTCTAGACAATTACAGCAATCTATAAGAAGTTTGCTTCCTCCTTTCTTTCATTTTGCTATGATTTTTATACAATCTGATGTTGATGCCAATTAGAAGCTTGTACACAACTTGGCTTATGTTTCTTGTTCTTTTCAAGGACATAAGCCCGTATAGATCCTACACACATGGGCATACCAAAAGCTTTAGTTTTTCGGTTGGAGCTGGACTGTGCAAAAGACATTGTGGTGGAATAATACCTACATATAGTGTTTTCTCAAATTGGTCATGTTAATGCAAAAGCTCAAACTGCCTCAGATGATTTGATTTGTTCGCAAAGTTTTTCTTTCTTTAGTTATTTTCTGGTTTGTCTCACCAGAAGTAGGAAGATTTTCTATACTTCATGGTGGTCCTTTATCGTAGTTTTGGATCGTTATCGTATCTGCTAGTTGCTTACCATTTGCAAAGTCCTTAATTTTTCATGCCGAAGGTTCAGCTCTTTCATCAAGTTTTAGCTGAAAAACTGAAGCTTTTTGGAGAGAGCAGTTATAATTTTTCAAGTTAATTTAATCAGTAGTTATGGCTTCTATCCCCTCTCCTCTGCTAAAAAACGTGCAACTTCAAATCAATTCGAACAGCATTTTCGAGCTCTCCCCCCAAAAATATAAATTCAAATGCTTCAGTTAGCTTTTAACTGTAAGAGCCACTTTTCAAAAAATGGAGATCAGTTAGGCACCGATCTGAACCAAGGAACTAACTTAGTATTTCGTGTTAATTCTTCGATCAAATGATTATTCTCTTCCCAAACTTTCCCGGAGAAGGTATTTATGACATTTATATGCACTGCTCTCTGTGATTTGTTACTACTGGAAAAGCTATTGTGGATCTTTCTTGATTGTTTTAGGGCTCTCTTTATGCAGCTCTCTTCCCTGCAAGAAGATTCGGAAGAAAGTTCCGAAAAGAGTTCACAAGGCTGAGCGAGAGAAACTGAAGCGTGAGCATTTGAATGAGCTTTTTCTCGATTTGGCCAATGCACTTGGTAATTTCCTTGTCTGCTAATGATCCGTTTTTTCTTTTTGGCAAATTCCAGAAGTGGCATTCTTACATTATCTACTTTCAAATCAGAGTCTTCAGATTAACCATACAATTATAGAAGCTTGACACTGATGCCTTATTGTTGTAGAACTATCTGAGCAAACGAATGGAAAAGCCTCCATATTGAATGAGACTGCTCGTTTCGTTAAGGACATGATTTCCCAGATCAAGCATCTAAAGAGAGAAAATACAGCCTTGCTGTCTGAATCTCAATATGTAAGCCTCTGAATTTCTAGTTATATTTCCTGCTTGATGATGCTATAATGATGCATTTTTTCCCATGATTTGTCATCAAGAATTTCGAACTCACTCAGCTTTTTGATTATGCCACTTAAACTGTGTAGCTTTTCCCCATTTTCTATTGTCTTTGTAAACCTGCATTCCTGAAATCCATCCTTTCTCATTGACAGCTTAGTATGGAGAAAAAGGAGCTACAGGATGACAACTCCACTCTGGAGGCTCAAATTGGCAAATTAGAGAGTGAAATCAAAGAAAGGGTAGCTGAGACTAATCTTGACCTAAATCTAAGTCTTCCTGAAACTCAGCTACCACAGTTAGCCTCACAAGTTACAGATAACTTTCTCCGATTGCCTGGTTCAGAGCATCCGTTCCAGCAGATGCAAATGATGAACCCTCTTTATGTCGTTCCCTTGAATTCTACTCCTCAAGCTTATCCGCAGCCTGATAATGCAAAGCCCGCAGCTATGCCCACATATAGTGTGAAGAAACCACAGGCCAGATATCCAACTCCAGTTGATGTATGGCCATCCCAAATTCTTGAAAAGCGACCTCAATTAGGACAGGAGGTTCAAATTAGTTTGTAAGAGTACTTTTCTAGTAGAGTTGAGGCCTTAAAAGTGAAGCCATGTACAATTTGGCAGTCGTGCAGATTTAGACGATAAGCAGCATATTCCAACAATATTTTGGACTTGCAGCTCCCATTGTATAGAACAGTTTCCCTGCACTATAATCGGTGACATTCTTCTTGTGCTGTCACGGGGAAGATATACGGTTAAATGTAGCTAGAGCAGTAAGCAGTCCAGAGAGCTGATTGGTGTTATTTCCTATTTCCTTAAATCTAGATAACTGGTGATGTAAGTAAGCCTATAAGTAGGCATTTGGCATGACATCTGTCATTATAGATCTCTTCGGTTATTTTTGCACAACCAAGAGGGGCAATTAAATTCTCTAAATATCTTCCTCCACCTTTTGTTATACTACCTTGTTTCCTCTTCCTTTTTCTTAAGTATGAAGAGTGGATTGAAATAGCATTCTTCAACATTTGCTCATAATAATTTTATATGTATTTTCCATGTTGCCACCTTTAGATGTTGAAAAATTAGTACGCATTTTATTCATTAGACAAATATTTTCACTATCTAGATTGGCCCAGACATGAGAGCATGTATCCCCATTACTATTTTTTAGAAGTTTGACGGTTGTAATGACCCGGCCGTCGTTTCGTGTATTTGAGCCCCGTTTTTCTATTTTATGTTTTTCGTATGCTTGTTTGTTGTGATGTGACTTGTTTGTTGTTATGTGACTTGTTAAGACAGTTTGGTTTTGGGAAGGTTCGAAAGTGAATTTGAACACCTAGTCCCATTGTTGGAAGCTTAAGTTGTAAAAGTTGACTAAGGTTTGACTTGTGGATAAAACGACCACGGATTGGTGATTTGAGGTTTCAATAGGTTTGTATGGTGATTTTGGACTTGTGCGTATGCTCAGATTTGGATTTGGAGGTTTCTAGGAGATTTTAGCTCTTTTTGCCGAAAGTTGGCAATTTGGAGATGTGGAGAATTTTTAACTTTCATCGGTGGTTGACTTTGATGTTATCGGATTCGGATTGTGGTTCTAGATATTCGGAATATGTCCGTTTTTCCATTTCGAACTTGTATACAAAGTTTGGAAGTAATTCAAATTGTTAGGCTTGAATCAAACACTTGGTTGGAAGTTTGAAAGTTAATGAACTTAAAAGAAGCTTAACTTGTGCTTTGATCGACCATTCTTAGTTTTGATGTTAGTCGTGATTTTTTTGAGCATTTGAACAAGGTATTGGGACTTGATGGCTGTAACGACCCGGCCGGTCATCTTTGGAATTTATGCCCCGATCCCCTATTAACTGCTTCCCCCAAGTTTATTTCTGCTATTTCGATTTGCCGGGATGTTCGGTTTTGAGTTTCGGAGAGTTTTGGGACACTTAGTCCCTAAATGAGAGCTTAAGTGTTGGAAAGTTGACCGTAGTCGGAACAGTGTGAAGACGGCCTCGGAAGCGGTGGCGCCTCTGCAAAAGGGTAATCGCAGATGAGGATTTCTGTTCAATTAATGAAAGTCGCAGATGCGACTAAGTCTCCGCAGAAGCGGGACCGCAGATGCGGCCCCAGGGCCGCAAATGCGTAATTAGCTGGGTAGAACATATAAATAGTTGTCTTCGCGAAATTGTGCCATTCTTTCACCATTTTCATCCGGGTTTGAAGCTTTTGAGAGAGATTTTTTAGGAAAACAAGGGGGAATCACTTGGAGGTAACGTCCTTGAATTCATAACTCGTTTTTATGTGATTAAGACCTAATTAGTGATGAGAAATTTGGGAAAAATGGGTAATTAGGGCTTGAGTTTAAGAGGCCTTTAAATGAGGATTTGAGGGGTCATTTGGACTCCGATTTCAGTGTTCTTGTTATGTTTAGACTCGTGAGAGTACGAGGTTTCTGAAAACGTAAATTTTATCCGGTTCCGAGACGTGGTCCTGAGTGGCATTTTGGTCATTTTACCTAATTTCGCGTCTTAGCTTAGAATTTAATTATAGAATCTGTTGCTTGAGGTGTTATTTACATTTATAAAATTTAATTGAATAGATTTGAGCCATTTGGAGTCGGATACTCGTGGCAAAGGCGTGGTTTCGGGTTGACTTGCACTTGTTCGAGGTAAGTGGCTTGTCTAACCTTGTGTGGGGGACTTTTCCCCTTAGGATTGATATTGTGGTAATTGAAATGCCTCGTACGTGAGGTGACGAGCGCGTACTTGTGCTAATTGTTGGAAATCCGGTTTTTCTTTAAAGATAGCCTTGAATTGTGTTCTTCCTTTTCTTGCTTACACTGTTTGGACATTAAACCTGCTGTAGCTTAGAGAAACATGTCTACTTGACTAAATTGCTCTATTTGCCTTAACTGCCTTAATTGTATTACGTGAATCATGCTAGGTTAGGATTACCTGCTTCACTTTGATATGAAATTGATTGGATTGAATTCTTGTTGTTGCTGTGTATTTACTTTGGGACTACGGAACGGTATTCCGGGAGATCCCCCTGCACTTTTACTTTAGGACTACGGGACGGTATCCCGGGAGCTCCCCTGTATGTTTACTTTGGGACTATGGAATTGTATTCCGGGAGATCCCCCTGCACATTTATGCGTTGGACTACGGGACTGCACTCAGGAGATCCACTGGAGATGATATTTATATTTGGGGACTACAGGACGGTATCCTGGGAGATCCCCGGTTGTTATCTTGGAGCTGAGTTGTGCTCTTTTACTGTGTTCTACTTGCCTCTGTGATAGTTGTTGCTGTCCTTTATATCTTGTGTTACTCACTTACACTGTTATTTCACACTGTTAAACCTTATACCTTATTTAACCTCAGTAGGCCCTGACATTTCCTCGTCACTACCCAACCGAGGTTAGGCTTGGCACTTACTGAGTACCGCTGTGGTGTACTCATGCCCTTCCTGCGCATGTTTTTCATGTGCAGATCCAGGTACCTCTACTCAGGCTTATCATTCTTGAGGCGAGGCGATTCTACGGGACTTCGAGGTATATCTGCCGCGTCCGCAGACCGAGGAGTCTCTTTCTATTCTTGCATTTAGTGTTTAGCCCTTCTGTACTTTATGTTCTTGATTAGACATTCCAGAGATTAGAGCTATGTAGTATTTTTCTCAGCTTGTGGATCTGTGAGTTTCCGGGTTTTGGGATTGTGTATCAGACTATGGAAAGTTGGGTGTATATGCCAGCAGCATTTAAATACTATTTCTTTCAGTTATTCGACTTTTGATTATTTATTCCTCAAGATTAGTTGTTTTGCGCATTTGTTAGGCTTACCTAGTCATAGAGACTAGGTGCTGTCACGACAGTTCACGGAGGGCGAACTGGGGTCGTGACAAGTTGGTATCAGAGCTCTAGGTTCATAGGAGTCATGGATCACAAGCCGGTTTATTAGAATCTCACTGATCGGTACGGAGACGTCTGTACTTATCTACGAGAGGCTATGTAACTGTTAGGAAAAATTTCACTTCATTTGAGTTCCTTGTCGTGCGAGATTTTTGATATCCCAATTCTAAACTTCTGTCTTTCTATTCTCTCACAAATGGTAAGGACACGTGCTACTCGAGATGACCAGGCACCCGCGCCCCTTACTGGAGCCGTCAAAGGCCGGGGCCGGGGTAGAGGCCGAGGACGCGCTCGTGGTGCAGCCAGAGCACCCGCGCAAGCTGCCGCCGAGGTACCACCAGCAGTACCAGCCGGAGTCCAGACACCTGATACGTCTGCCACTACTACTCCAGCACTCCAGGAGACATTGGCACAGTTTATGAGCATGTACACCACTTTGGCACAAGATGGGTTGCTTTCCCTTGCTGCAGCCACATCCCAGGCCGGGGGAGGAGCACAGACTCCCGCCGCCCGCACTCCTGAGCAGCGAGTGCATGTTGATCAGGCCCCAGAGGTTATTCCTGTGCTGCCTGCAGTGCCAGTTCAGCCCAAGGATAGGGCAGCGACTTTAGAGGATGAGCAGCGGAGACTTGAGAGGTTCAAGAAATATGATCCTCCTGTATTCAGTGGGCTAGCATCGAAGGATGCCTTGGGATTTCTGGAGGAGTGCTGCCGTATTCTCCGTACTATGGGCATATCAGGATCGAGCGGGGTTTCCTTCACTACTTTCCAGCTTCGAGGAGCCGCCTATCAGTGGTGGCGTGCTTATGAGTTAGACAGCCCGGATGAGGCAGCTTCCCTGACTTGGGCTCAGTTTTCAGATATGTTCACGAGGGAGTATGTCCCCCAGAGTCTTAGGGACGCCTGGCGTGCGGAGTTCGAGCATTTGCGCCAGGGTACTATGACTGTCTCGGAGTATGCTGTCCGTTACATCGACTTGGCTAGACATGCACCAGCTTTGGTTTCTACGTTTCGCGAGAAGGTTTGCCGGTTCATTGAGGGGCTTATTCCCATCATCAGATCTAGCATGGCTCATGAGTTAGAGATGGATATATCTTATCAGCAGGTGGTGAGCATTGCTAGGAGGATTGAGGGTATGCATGCTAGGGACAGAGAGGAGAGGGAGGCCAAGAGGTCTCGAGAGTCGGGTCATTATTCTGGTGCCCGTGCCCCAGCTGCAGGTCGTCATGGTAGGGGTCATATGGGTCACCTCATTCATTCAGCTCTTCCAGCAGCCAGTGGTATTCCAGATCCACCTAGGCCTCAAGAGACTTATTATGCACCTCCAGTCTCTAGTCCGCCTCCTGCACGGGGTACTTCCATTGGTCAGTCCAGCAGAACTGGGCCCGAGCCAGTCACAGCCGCCACGTCCTCCCAGAGCTTGTTTTGAGTGTGGTGACACACGCCATATGGTGAAGGATTTCCCCAGATCAGGAGGGGTGCACCTCCGCAGACTCGTCAGCCACAGCAGGCCCCGCAGAGCTCTCAGGCTATGGTCCCAGCACCAGTTGCTACTCCACCGGCCCAGCCAGCCAGGGGTGGAGGTCGGGGAGGTAGAGGTCGCCCTCGAGGGGGAGGCCAGGCCAGATATTATGCTCTTCCAGCCCGTACTGAGGCTGTCGCCTCCGATTCTGTCATTACAGGTACTATCTTGGTCTGTCACAGAGATGCATCGGTTCTATTCGATCCAGGCTCCACTTATTCTTATGTGTCTTCTTATTTTGCCCCACATTTGGGTGTACCTCGGGATTCTTTGAGTTCCCCAGTTTATGTTTCTACTCCTGTGGGAGATTCTCTTATTGTGGACCGCGTTTACCAGTCATGTTTGGTTATTCTTGGTGGTTTTGAGACCAGAGCCGGTTTATTGTTGCTCAGCATGGTTGATTTTGATATTATCTTGGGCATGGTCTGGTTGTCACCCCATTATGCTATTCTTGATTGTCACGCCAAAACCGTGACACTGGCCATGCCAGGTGTACTGCGTGTTGAGTGGAGGGGTGTTTTAAGTCACACTCCCAGTAGAGTTATTTCTTTCCTTAAGGCTCAGCGTATGGTTGAGAAAGGTTGTGATGCGTACTTAGCTTATGTGAGAGCTGCCAGTATGGATACTCCTTCTGTTGATTCAGTCCCAGTAGTACGGGATTTCCCTGATGTGTTTCCAGCTGATCTTCCGGGCATGCCACCCGATAGAGACATTGATTTTGGCATTGATCTGTTGCAGGGCACTCAGCCCATTTCTATCCCTCTGTACCGTATGGCTCCTCCTGAGTTGCAGGAGTTGAAGGAGAAATTGCAGGAATTACTTGTTAAGGGTTTCATTCGGCCTAGTGTATCGCCTTGGGGTACTCCTGTGTTATTTGTGAAGAAGAAGGATGGTTCTATGCGCATGTGTATTGGTTACCGCCAGTTGAATAAGGTGACAGCGAAGAACCGCTATCCTTTTGCCTCGTATTGATGACCTGTTTGACCAGTTGCAGGGTGCTTGTGTGTTTTCTAAGATTGACTTGCGTTCAGGATATCATCAGTTGAAGATTCGGGAGCCAGATATCCCGAAGACTGCCTTCAGGACTCGGTATGGTCATTACGAGTTCCTTGTTATGTCATTTGGGCTGACTAATGCCCCAGCAGCCTTCTTGCATCTAATGCACAGTATTTTCCGGGCATATCTTGATTTGTTCGTGATCGTTTTTATTGATGACATTCTGGTATATTCCCGGAGTCGGGAAGATCATGAGCAGCACTTGAGGACAGTGCTCCAGGCCTTGAGAGTGAAGAAGTTGTATGCTAAGTTCTCAAAATGTGAGTTTTGGCTGGATTCCGTGGCGTTCTTGGGTCATGTGGTCTCGAGAGAGGGTATTCGGGTGGATCTGAAGAAAGTGGAGGTCGTGCAGAGTTGGCCCAGACCATCCTCAGCTACAGAGATCCGTAGTTTTCTTGGCTTGACGGGTTATTACCGTCGATTTGTTCAGGGGTTTTCATCTATTGCAACACCTATGACCAGACTGACCCAGAAGGGTGCTCCGTTCCAGTGGACGGAAGAGTGCGAGGAGAGCTTTCAGAAGCTCAAGACAACCCTAACTACAGCCCCAGTTTTGATATTGCCTACCGGTTCGGGTTCTTATACTGTCTATTGTGATGCCTCGAGAGTTGGCCTTGGAGCGGTATTGATGCAGGACGGTAGGGCGATTGCCTACGCGTCCAGACATTTGAAGATATATGAGAAGAATTATCCTGTCCATGATCTTGAGTTAGCTGCCATTGTTCATGCCTTGAAGATCTGGCGTCATTACTTGTATGGTGTGCCTTGTGAGATATATACTGATCACTGGAGTTTGCAACATCTGTTCAAGCAGAAGGACCTTAATTTGCGTCAAAGGAGATGGCTAGAGCTGATGAAGGATTATTACATTACTATCTTGTATCACCCGGGCAAGGCCAATGTGGTGGGCGATGCTTTGAGCTGCCGGGCAGAGAGTTTGGGGAGTTTGGCTTATTTACCAGCAGCAGAGAGGCCTATGGCGATGGATGTTCAGGCCCTAGCCAGCCAGTTTGTGAGATTGGATATAGCTTGTGTGGTCTCTCGGTCTTCCTTGTTCAATCGTATCCGGGAGCGTCAGTTTGATGACCCTCATTTGCTTGTCCTCAAGGACAAAGTGTTACATGGCGATGCTCGAGATGTGACTTTAGGTGCTGACGGGGTATTGAGGATGCAGGGTCGAGTATGTGTACCCAATGTTGATGGATTTGGGAGTTAATTCTAGAGGAGGCCCACAGTTCGCGGTATTCCATTCATCCGGGTGCTGCAAAGATGTATCAGGATTTGAGGCAGCACTACCGGTGGAGGCGGATGAAGAAGGATATAGTTGGGTTTGTAGCTCGGTGCCTTAATTGTCAGCAGGTGAAGTATGAGCACCAGAGGCCGGATGGTTTGCTTCAACAGATAGAGATTACGGAGTGGAAGTGGGAGCGGATCACCATGGACTTCGTATCTGGGCTCCCACAGACTTTGAAAAAGTTCGATGCCATTTGGGTTATTGTGGATCGGCTGACCAAGTTCGCGCATTTCATCCCTGTGTGTACTACCTATTCCTCGATGCGGTTGGCGGAGATTTATATCCGGGAGATTGTCCGTCTGCATGGTATTCCAGTTTCCATCATTTCAGACAGAGGTACTCAGTTCACATCGCGGTTCTGGAGAGCCGTACGGCAGGAGTTGGGTACTCGGGTGGAGTTGAGCACAGCATTTCACCCTCAGACGGACGGACAGTCCGAGCGCACTATTCAGATTCTTGAGGATATGGTCCGTGCGTGTGTGATTGAGTTCGGAGGTTCTTGGGATCAGTTCTTGCCATTGGCGGAGTTTGCCTACAACAACAACTATCAGTCCAGCATTCAGATGGCACCGTACGAGGCCTTATATGGTAGGCGATGTGGATCCCCGGTGGGTTGGTTCGAGCCAGGTGAGGCCAGATTATTGGGCACAGACATGGTTTAGGATGCTTTGGAGAGAGTCAAGGTGATTCAGGATAGACTTTGTACATCCCAGTCCAGACAAAAGAGTTACGCAGACCGGAAGGTTCGTGATGTTTCCTTTATGGTTGGAGAGCAGGTTCTGCTTCGGGTTTCGCCCATGAAGGGCGTTATAAGATTTGGGAAGAAGGGGAAGTTGAGTCCAAGGTTTATTGGCCCTTTTGAGATATTGAGGCGTGTTAGGGAGGTTGCTTACGAGCTTGCCTTACCTCCCAGCTTGGCAGGAGTTCATCCGGTATTTCACGTTTCGATGCTCCGGAGGTATCACGGTGATCCGTCGCACGTGTTGGATTTCAGCTCAGTCCAGTTGGAGAAGGATCTATCTTATGTTGAGGAGCCAGTGGCAATATTGGACAGGCAGGTCAGGAAGCTGAGGTCAAAGAACATTGCATCAGTGAAGGTTTAGTGGCGGGGTCAGCCGGTCGATGAGGCGACCTAGGAGACCGAGCAGGATATGCGCAGCCAGTACCCTTATCTTTTCACCTTCAGGTATGTCTTTGTGCTCGTTCGAGGACGAACAAATGTTTAAGTGTGGGAGGATGTAACGACCCGGCCGGTCGTTTTTGGAATTTACGCCCCGATCACCTATTAACTGCTTCCCGCAAGTTTATTTCTGCTATTTCGATTTGCCAGGAAGTTCGATTTTGCATTTTAGAGAGTTTTGGGACACTTAGTCCCTAAATGAGAGCTTAAGTGTTGGAAAGTTTACCGTAGTCAGAACAGTGTGAAGACAGCCTCGGAATAGAAATTCGATGGTTCCGTTAGCTCTGTTAGGTGATTTCGGGTTTGGGGCGTGGTCAGATTGTGTTTTGGAGGTCCGCAGCTAATTTAGGCTTGAAATGCTGTAAGGTCGAATTTTGAAGATTCCGGTTCGATAGTGAGATTTTGATCCGAGGGTCGGAATGGAATTCCGAGAGTTACAGTAGTTCCGTCATGTCATTTGAGATGTGTGTGCAAAATTTCAGGTCATTCGGACGTGGTTTAGTTGGGTTTTTGATCAAAAGCGGAATTCGGATGATTTTAGAAACTTAGGCTTGAATCCGATGTGTTCTGGTTATTTTGATGTTGTTTGGAGTGTTTTGAAGATTGGTACAAGTTTGAATAAGGTATTAGGTGATGTTTGTGCTTTTAGTTGAGGTCCCGGGGGCCTCGGGGTGATTTCGGATGGTTAACGGGGAGTTGAGGAAATGTAGCAACTGCTGTATTTTTTTGCTGCTTCTGGTACTTTCGCATCTGCGGTTTGGGGACCGCAGATGCGGCGCCGCAGAAGCAGCTAAGGAGACCGCAAAAGCGGATTTTTGCCTTTCCTTCGGGTTCCGCAGATGCGGAAGGAATACCGCAGAAGCGGTGGCGCATCTGCGAAAGGATAATCGCAGATGCGGATTTCTGGTCAATTAACGAAAGTCGTAGATGCGACTAAGTCTCCGCAGAAGCTGGACCGCAGATGAGGTCCTAGGGCTGCAAATGCGGAATTAGCTGGGCAGAACATATAAATAGCTGCCTTCGCGAAATTGAGCCATTCTTTCACCATTTTCATCCGGGTTTGAAGCTTTTGAGAGAGATTTTTGAGGAAAACAAATGGGAATCACTTGGAGGTAACGTCCTTGACTTCATAACTCGTTTTTATGTGATTAAGACCTAATTAGTGATGAGAAATTTGGAAAAAATGGGTAATTAGGGCTTGAGTTTAAGAGGCCTTTAAATGAGGATTTGAGGGGTCATTTGGACTCCGATTTCAGTGTTCTTGTTATGTTTAGACTCGTGAGAGTACGAGGTTTCTGAAAACGTAAATTTTACCCGGTTTCGAGACGTGGGCCTGAGGGGCATTTTGATCATTTTACCTAATTTTGCGTATTAGCTTAGAATTTAATTATAGAATCAGTTGCTTGAGGTGTTATTTACATTTATAAAATTTAATTGAATAGATTTGAGCCATTTGGAGTCGGATACTCGTGGCAAAGGCGTGGTTTCGGGTTGACTTGCACTTGTTCGAGGTAAGTGGCTTGTCTAACCTTGTGTGGGGGACTTTTCCCCGTAGGATTGATATTGTGGTAATTGAAATGCCTCGTACGTGAGGTGACGAGCGCGTACTTGTGCTAATTGTTGGAAATCCGGTTTTTCTTTAAAGATAGCCTTGAATTGTGTTCTTCCTTTTCTTGCTTACACTGTTTGGACATTAAACCTATTGTAGCTTAGAGAAACATGTCTACTTGACTAAATTTCTCTATTTGCCTTAACTGCCTTAATTGTATTACGTGAATCATGCTAGGTTAGGATTACCTGCTTCACTTTGATATGAAATTGAGTGGATTGAATTCTTGTTGTTGCTGTGTATTTACTTTGGGACTACGGAACGGTATTCCGGGAGATCCCCCTGCACTTTTACTTTGGGACTACGGGACGGTATCCTGGGAGCTCCGCTGTATGTTTACTTTGGGACTACGGAATTGTATTTCGGGAGATCCCCCTGCACATTTATGCGTTGGACTACGGGACTGCACCCGGGAGATCGAGTGGAGATGATATTTATTTTTGGGGACTATTGGACGGTATCTTGGGAGATCCCCGGTTCTTATCTTGGAGATGAGTTGTGCTCTTTTACTGTGTTCTACTTGCCTCTGCGATAGTTGTTGCTGTCCTTTATATCTTGTGTTACTCACTTACACTGTTATTTCACACTATTAAACCTTATACCTTATTTAACCTCAGTAGGGCCTTGACCTTTCTCGCCACTACCTGACTGAGGTTAGGCTTGGCACTTACTGAGTACCGATGTGGTGTACTCATGCCCTTCATGTGCATGTTTTTCATGTGCAGATCCAGGTACCTCTACTCAGGCTTATCATTCTTGAGGCGAGGCGATTCTACGGGACTTCGAGGTATATCTGCCGCGTCCACAGACCGAGGAGTCTCTTTCTATTCTTGCATTTAGTGTTTAGCCCTTCTGTACTTTATGTTCTTGATTAGACATTCCGGAGATTAGAGCTATGTAGTGTTTTTCTCAGCTTGTGGATCCGTGAGTTTCCGAGTTTTGGGATTGTGTATCAAACTTTGGAAAGTTGGGTGTATATGCCTGCAGCATTTAAATACTATTTCTTTCAGTTATTCGGCTTTTGATTATTTATTCCGCAAGATCAGTTGTTTTCTGCATATGTTAGGCTTACCTAGTCATAGAGACTAGGTGTTGTCATGATAGTTCACGGAGGGCGAACTGGGGTCGTGACAATGGCATGATTGACATGGGGTCCCGGGGGACTCGTGTGTGTTTCAGGGTAGTTTTGAACCATTTCCCTTTGATTTGGAATTGCTGTTTTTTTTTGTTTAGCAGTACTTCGCGATCGCGAAGCTTGTCTCGTAATGGCGGAGAAGGGGAGTTGGCAGGTGGACTTCTCCTCTTTGCGTTTGCGGAGGGATGGGAGCAGGAGCGTCGTGTTCGAATGCAAGAGACGCATTCGCGAAAGAGTGGTGTCAGGCAGATGGATGGACTTCGTGTTGGCGGAGCGAGGCTTGCGTTCGCGTAGGCTTGGCAGGGCAGTGAGAAATGATGCAAAATAAGGTAAGTCCCGATTTTCCCAACTTTTACACAGCTGCAACTATTGCTAACTCTTGTTCGTAATTGCAGCATTCACAAATGTGAACCATTGATCGCAAACGCGATCAATGTCACAAACATGAAACTGTTACAAATGTGACAAAATTCTCGCATTTGCAACCCACCCCTTATGCGCAAATGTGAGCAAAGCTTCGCAAATGCGAAGCTGATCAAAATAACCCAGCGTCGCAAATGCGACGAATGAGCCGCAAATATGGTACCCCACCTATCCTCTTTTGCGATGCTTTCTTCGCAAATGCGAAGAGCCGGCCCAGACTAGTTTGGAAAATACTAGTAATAGCTCGCAAAAGCGATGCTCGCATTTGCGAGAAGAACCTTGCAAATGCGAGATCTGTTGGTCCAACACAACTACTTCCTCTCAGCAGTCTAAAATCATTTTGTAACACATCCGAAACTCAACCGAGCCCCTCGATCTCTGAACCGAACATGCACACAAGTGTAATATCATCATATGAACTTGATCGCTACCTCAAATCATCTAAATAATATCTAAAATCACAAATCGATCATCAAAACTAAAGCTATAAGAGGTCTCCAAAACACAAAAAAGGAAGCTAGTAATCAAAACAACCGGTCGGGTCGTCACAATAAATTTAGCTAAGATTAGAAATGACAACATACATGAGAAAGTACAAGCAGTAAACATTAAGGATAAACCGAGAGAAGGCCACTTGAGATTGATTTATCATGTCTAGCATCGACTGCCCAGTGCCTTGTTGCGCCCCCTTTTTCTCGCGAAATTGGGTTTATGACATTTTGGTTGAGACAACTCGTTCCTTTTGGGAAAGGGGTTTGCATTTTTGAAGAGTCGCCACCTAACGATTTAAGGTGCGTTAGGGCACCTATAGGGTTCATTTATAACTACGTTTGATAACCAGAGACAGGGTAAGGGCTTGAAATTATCCTAAGGGGAAGGTGTTAGGCACCCCTCAGGATCCACTAGTGTGGTTCCCGGCCAGACAGTTTATGTGTGAATTTGTGCAATTAGCAAATAAACAAGTATGGCTCAAATAGTAGGGGATTTAAGTTTAAATACACAGATGCTTGAAAAAAAAAAGTTAATGAAAAGAATTACAATCCAAGTGTATTTGTGAATGTAAAGGAGTGTCCTAGGTTGGTTAGCCTATAGGATCACATCAGTACAATGCCCGGTAATCACTCCTTAAAAAGGGGCTATGCATGGCATTAGTGCACCGGTCATCATATCCATATCTACCCTTTCCTGCCCCGTGAAGGTAATTAAAGCGAAGGTTGGTCTCGATCCCTATTGCATGTTGTTACCCGTCCATTCCTATCAGTCACGGAAGAATTTAGGACTCCTATCCTATGAGGGGGGGGGGGGGGGTTCTAGGCAGACCCTCAGGTTTAAAGGGCAAAATACTAGGCGACAAATAAAAACACATAGGACTACATTTAGGGGGGTAAAACACATAAATCAGATAGAAGGCTCAGATATACCTCCACAAGTAATGCACATAGGCAGCACGACTCATACGCAATTAAGGTCTAAATTCAGATCCTAACAAGGTATTTAAGTGATAACAGTGGGACCAAATTTATTACATGACTCAGAAAGGAAGTCCGAATCAGGCTTGCCTACTGATTTTAACACGTTGACAGTTAAACACTAATCACAAAGACGGTTCTGGTTTTATTTAAAGTTGATTTCCTAAGGCTTGCCTAGGCGCGAAATACAGATGACTACATTTTATATAGTGAAACAAGGCAGTTTTTTTTAAAGAGGACTCTTGAATCCTTATAGGCATGATATTTAATGACAAATCAAGGCAAGTTTTGAAAAAACTTGTTTTAGAGAAAATAAACCGTTAATTAAACCAGTTTCGAAACGAACTAAAACGTGGACTGGGTTGATTTATTTAACTAAACTAGTTAAGATCTATAGGCAGAACTTCTAGAGTTATTCCCTATAGGCATGACATCTAGTTGTTTAACACTGATTTCAGAAACTTTGCAGGCATAATGACCAATGAAAGAAACATGTAACACTTGTTATAACAGAAGCTGGATTAAATTATATCCTATAGGTATGGCATCTATTTGTGAAACTGATTTTGAGACCTATTAAACATGATTTCTAACATGGTAAGGCAAGTATAGTAAAATCCTACTAAGCATGATTTCTAATATGGTAAGGCAAGTGTAGTAAAACCCTATAGGCATGATTTCTAACATGGTAAGGCCAAACATAGTGAAATGTAAAGTCCTATAGGCATGGTTTCTACCCGCCTTACCCCACAAACATGTAAATACCCGCCCTTTTCACTAGTTACCCCAATATTCGTTCACAAATTATTACAGACCATGTGAATGAATTACATAAGAAAAGTAAAAATTACACTATAGAGAGCCTGAAACAGGCCCAGACTTTCAGCACCTGACTAGGACTTCCTCCCTGAGTTATATAATAAACCACCTCAAGTGCCAAGATTGTTCCATGACCTTTCTCATATCTGGGTGTGTCAGAGTTCCCTAAGGACCTCAAGGATCCCGGGCAGTGCTCACACCCAGATTGCACAACCAAGACAAAGTAAGTGCAGTGTGGAAAGGCCAGCTTTTACGTGTCCAAGTTCAGAGGGAACTCAAGGGTCCCAAGGCAAGGCTCACACAAAAGGGGCAGAACCTAGTGGTCTAAGAGTATATGTGAGAGTGCTTGACATAGATTTAAAAGAGTTGAGTTGGAAACAATTTTGACAATGATTCGTTTGAAATAAGTTTTGGAAGGCAATAGAAGAGTTTGCCTTAGTGAAAACCAGCTTGAAGAAGAAAAGAAACAGGACAATCAGCAACTCAAGACCAAATCAACATACATAGTTCAAACACAAACTGGGAAAGGAGGAACTAGGGACAAGTAGTTCATATGCGAAAGCATATTTGCACACAGGTTAATACCAGAGAAGTACTACAGAACTTAAATAGTCACAGCAATAGTCTATCACAAAGTGTTCATGCCATGAACTTAACAGCATCAGATTTAAGGGGTGCTAAACAGAGTTACACATTAGGTTTAGGGGAAAGGGTTCAGGATCACATAGTAACTAGGTGTCATGCTTATAATGTATTGGGGGTTAGTGGGGTAGGCCAGAATAGTAGAAGAAAATGTAAGAAAGCAGTAGACATGCTGAATTACAGGGTAATCACATGGCAAAATAGGCATGCTAATTGCAAGGGAGACAGCAGAACCACAAGTAGAAGCATAAGAGAAAAAAAAGAAAGTGCAATACAAATAGAGACATATTGTTTTGGAGGTTGTAAATTAAACTGAAAACATACTGGTAAAAATGAGAGAATAGGTGCAGAGTGAGGAGTGAAGAGCAGTACAATGAAGGGAAGTAGAGCAGTAGTGTGTAAAGTAGTAGAGTAGTAGACCAATAGAGCAGTAGAGCAATGTAACCACTCGGTTTTATCTTGCAGCCAACTGAGTATCAAGTAAGAGAGTATGTATGCGTGTAAGAGAGAGTTAAGAACAGTGTAATTGTTCCTCCCCTATGCTAAAGAGAGGGTGGAGTATTTATAGTTTTAGAACAGGCAGGAAAATAAGGTAATAGGTACTGACTTAGCACAATTATAGAAATAATTCAAATCAGAATCAATTAAGGGCCCGGACTTCCTTCAATTAGGGAGTCATAGTTTAAACGGGTACAAGTTGTATCAAATAGGGAAAAGAATTACTTATAAGACTAATTTTACCACAGTAGGAGTAGTAAAAGAATATGGCATGTAATAAGGACTAAGTACAGAATATTTTCAAGTAAGGAAAGTACACGTTAAATAACTAACAGCATATTTGTGCACATAAATAAGGTAGAGTACAATTTTAATTCTGAAAGTTAGTTCAAAGAATCACGAATGAGATTGAAAATCACAGGGAATCAGCACTAACTATGAAAAGTATCACAACAGCAAGGAAGCAATTCGAAATACAGAATTACAAGGAAAATACACAAAATTATAGATTCAGGGGAGATATCGCAGGTCTAAGGAGATTACACAGAACTCAATATAAATTATCATGTGAACAATCAATAAAACAAATAGTCTGACCTATTAAACGATAAATAACATGTTTGAACAAAATCAGAGAATCTAAGAACGGATTAGAGCAGGAAGCGCAAGAGCATATAGAACATACATGAAACCCAGAATGTTCATGAGAGACATGCAAACACATCGCAAACAGACTCAAACTTCAAATCGAATCCAGAAGTATTAGGGTTTCTTAACGAAAATGAATCGAGCAAAAGGAAAGACTCAAGTGATGTTTAAACATGTTAAAAATCACAAAGTAATTGCTAAAAATCAGAAAGGAATCGTTTTTTTTTTTTGCAAAAGATTTTGAAACCCTAGTCTGGAAAATGAGGAAATCGTTTGAAATCAGAGAAATCTTTTGAGGAAAACCGGTGAGAACCTTTAAAGACACATAGATCCATCACAGATCTAAAAAGATCGGAGGATTTAAAGCTAGGGTTTTCCAGAAAAGTAGTAGAGATGATAGAATAGGTCAAGAACCCATAGATCCGTAATAAAACAAGAAGAAGTTCTTACTCACAAACAGAAAATGGCCTGAGACAGGCTGATAAACAAAGTTCCAAACCGGAACGAGTTGGGGTTCCCTTGAGAAGATCTCAAGGATCCAAGAAATCGAAGAGCCATGGCATGTAGAAGACCTGGCCCGGTCGGAGAAGATGTAGAAACATCGTAGGAGGGGTTCACGTCGGTGACGGCGATTAGGGTTTGAGTTAGGTCTCAGAGAGAATTTGGAGAGGAAGGGATTCAAGGGCGGTGCAAATGAGATAATGGGGTAGGGTTTGGGGGGTCGTTGCATTAAAAAAGGAAAGAAATAACGTGACATCAACGGTCGAGATTAAAAAGGGTAGGTTGGGTTCCGGGTTGGGTATGGGTTAATAGGGTGTCGGTCGGGTTTTAATTGTAAAATTGGGCTGGGAATTGGGGTCCTGATTTGGCTATAATTGAAAGCCAATTTGGCTATAATTTAAATAGCCAGTTTTTCCCTATTTAATTTATAAAAAATAGTAGATAATTTCTGAAAAAAATAATATAGAATGCTAAAATAATTTAGGATACATAATTAGCAATTTAAAATACGGGATCTAATTTTATGCATATAAAACATAATTATATCTTAAAAGGGCTAATATTGCAATTATGTGCAATTTAGCTTTAACAATACTAAATGTAATTGCAAAAAATATATAAAAATTACCTTAGCCATATTTTGGCATAAATATAGAAATCTAATAGATGAATTATCAAAATAATAATTTTAGAAATAATTATTGGGGATTTTATGAATAAAAAGGGAGAAAATAAATCAATTTAATCCTTTAAAATTATGGAAAAAATAATAAAAATCTTGGACATGCTTATGCATATCTATGCTATTTCGAAGGTATTTTTGCATATTTAAAAATATAGGAAAAAATTGGGTATCAACATGCCTCGTCATAGGTACGGCATCATGGTGAGTCAATGTGTTAAAAGGAAATAAAGTAGACTTAAAATCACTTGTTTCGAATGACCTGCAATCTCTTGGGATTCACGTAGACCTTACGAAAGTTAGAACATTGGTAATATATATATATATATATATATATATATATATATATATATATATATATATATATATATATATATATATATATATACACACACTTGAGAATTTGTTTCTAAGATTTGTTTAGCCTTTCAGAAATTTACAATAGAAAGTTCAAAGAACTCTTAGTATTTTTTATTTTTATTATTTTTTATTTTTAATTATATTAGCGTGAGATAAGTTTATATGGAGTGAGAAAGTTTATATGGAGTAACATGATCATTGAAGATTCAAAGCAGAGAAAATATCACTTTATACCTATTAAGCCCAAACTATTTATCCTTTGATACCCAGGCCCAAACTATTTACTGCTCCTACCCATGTAGCCCAGATTATTTACGCGGCCCACCCATTAGCAGCGGATTCCCATACTCGGCCCAAGCTATTTCACCCAGCAGCCCCCGCAATTAGCAGGTTCCCATACCCACCGTCATTTAATGCCTAATTTATTTTGTCTTAATGGCACAGACAGTTTCAAAACCTCCATAGCCAAACCATGAGAACCCATATTTCACCCATCATTTATTGATTCGACTTTTGAATTTTTTTTATCATATTTCGTTCTATCTCTTCGTCTAATAGTAATTTTTGGGCGAAAATTTTGTATGTGAAAGTACATTTTAGTGAAAGTGGGTTTTCAAAATCATAGAATTTTTGTGTTTTTCTTTGTACTTTTATGAATCAATCTCTGTGGGTTGTTGTTTTCACTATGGGTTGGAAGCATTGTGCGCGCAAGGTGGCGCCGTGGACAACATCATTCTTCAACCGAAGTAGCTGCTGAATCTATTGCGTCAGTCATGTCCGGTCCTAGTTTTTCATTATTTTGTGATTCTCCGTCAGTATTTAGTCCTAACCCTAGAAATAGTCGTGTTGAAAACACAACTGAAAAAGTAGAATTAGAGGATGGAAAAGGCAACAATATTGATGCTTCGTCAGTCGACAGAACTCCTTACCAGTCATTACCTGAAATAAATTTCGAGCCAGTCATAGCAGGTGTTGCGGTGAATGATAAGGGAAAAGGTAAAGTTGTTGAGGCTTCTGAGTTAAGTGGAAGCCGACGTGAATCATGCCTGCAACAGAGACTCAAAGTCGATATTGATTGTAGCGATGGTTCTCAAGTAATGAAAAAAATGGTGTCGCACCCAAGAGGTAATTTTCTTAAAATTAGGATCTGTGCTTTTGAATATATAGTACATTGTTATTTTTTGATTTCTCGGTATGCTTTTGTATTATATTATAGTTATAGTCAGTTGTGTTATTTTTAAGTGAGTTCTATTTCTGAAATTATTTGTATGATTATGTTTTGCATTGATCAGATTCCCTTGTGTGCCTATGGACATAGTTTATGTGTGTTATGCAGTAGTTTTTGTAGTTACAGACAGTTATTGGAACAACCCCGTACAACTATATATCCTGTTAGTATAGCTATGTACTATATTGGTATATTGGTATCATATGCTTTTGGATCCTTTTTTGGCTGTATTGGATGCATTTAATTGGTACATTGTTTGTTTTACCTTTAATAATAGTAGTATCGTACAATATCTTGAAAATACTTTATAGCTGCATACCTTTTTTATTTTTTTCTTTATGCTTGTATATTATGTAATAGTAGTATAGTCATTTATAGTTGCTGAAAATTAGCCAGTAGAATTATATACCCTGTTGGTATAGTTATATGCCATGTTGGTATCATATGGTAGTGGTTACATTTTTGGTTATTTTAGTTGCATTTTTAAGTGAATTCTATTTCTGAAAGCATTTATATGAACATGTTCTGCAATGTTGGGATTTCCTTGTGCCTATGGACATAGATTATAAACCAAAGGTAGACTAGGATACCAACAACAATGTCATTCGTTTGTTGAAAGAGAATTTAACAAAGACGCAACTTCGAATGTTTAAAAAACATGCTTTGGATTTTTTTGGATTTGCCATCGGTTATTGTGCAGATTCGGGTTATGCACCATTTACTTATTAGAGAAGTACATCATGAGGTGAAAAATGAGATGCGATTTGTAGTGAGTGATTCTAGGTTGCACTTTGGTTTGGGTGAATTTGCACTTGTTAGTGGGCTGAAATGTAAGGGTGATACAAGTATAGAGAGCGTACCAGAGAATAGGTTGATTTCAAAATAATTTGGGACTGCATTTGTGACAATGGCCCAACTAGTGAACTGTTTTACGAAGAAGAAGTGAGAGACAAATGATGATGCGTTGAAGATTGCAGTTCTTTATTTTGTGAACAACTTCTTATTTTCTCTGCTCAAAATAAAGGTTATTTCACGGTCATACATTGACGTGAATGCAGTGATTTTAATAATTATCCCTGGGGTATAGGTATTTATAACACTACAATCGACTCGTGTTTCAATAAGTTTCAAGATAAACCTTCTTTTTATAGACTCAGTGTCTTCCCGTTGGCTTTACGAATTTGGTTGTATGAATGCTGCCCAAGTTTGGATGGTCACTTTGCTGATCATATTGGAAACAAACTTTCACGAATTCTGAATTGGCTAGTCAAAGATCAAATACAGAACAAGTGAGTTGCTTTGCGAATATTTAGCTTGCAACGTGAGCAGGTAATTTTCTCATACTCTTATTGCATCTTTTAATATTTTGGTACACTAGTATAGTCACAGGTACTTGTAGCAATATCCCAGTGCGATGATATACTCTGTTGGTATACATGTATACCATATTGGTATCATATGGTAATATGGATCTTCTCTGCTACTTATACTTTTAATTTTCTCATACTTTTATTCCATCTTTTAATGTTTCGGTAGAGTAGTTTAGTCACAGCTAATTGTAGCAATATTCCAGAGCAATGATATGCCATGTTGGTATACATGTATACAATATTGGTATCATATGGTAATAGGGATCTTTTTTGCTACTTATAATTTTATTGCTACATATACTTTTAATTTTCTCATACTTTTATTGCATCTTTTAATATTTTGGTACAGTAGTTTAGTCACAGGTAGTTGTAGCAATATCCTAGAGCAATGATATACTCTATTGGTATACATGTATACCATATTGGTGTCATATGGTAATATGGATCTTTTATCTTTCCATATTTTATTATCATTTCTATTTCTAACTAGTGTCATTAATAATTGCAGCTAAAGAACATCACTCCAATTGATGTAGAGAAGCAACTATTTGATGTGCGTGGTCTAAACATTGAAATTGAAATTGATTGCACTGATAGTCAGCCGGATAGCTTTCTGGTATTTGACACTCAATTACCAAAGACACAAAGTATGCATCAAAGTACTGGAGGTGATTCCGAACCTACCAATGCTGAGGTAATGAAGGAGTTACAAGGTTTGAAACTTTTTGTAGAGACCAAGTTTGAGGAGGTGTGCTTGCAGCTATTGGTAGGCAGTCAATGAACCCAAAGGAAAATTCATCGGTATTGATCTTTATAAAATA
This sequence comes from Nicotiana attenuata, assembly GCF_001879085.1. Classification (NCBI taxonomy): domain Eukaryota; kingdom Viridiplantae; phylum Streptophyta; class Magnoliopsida; order Solanales; family Solanaceae; genus Nicotiana; species Nicotiana attenuata. The sequence goes on along the minus strand of NW_017670974.1, from coordinate 337,372 downwards.
TGATGGTATAGTATATCGTTCAAAGATGAAATATATGCTTATAGGATACTATTTTATTTTTACTTTTAGTGCACATAGTATTCTTGTAATATACATAATAATAAAATTGTTATTTTCTCATTTTTAGCATAAGCAACAAGATAATGATCCTTAGTTTGGTGATATGCATAATGATTATGACCAGTTTGAAAAGGGCGACAGTGGGAATGATCTTGTAGTGATTGAAGATAGCACGCCCAAAGCGTCTTCTAGTATGTAAATCACAGATTTGAGTTTTTTTTTTTTTGCTGTTATTTTTTGAAAATAGTACTCTTGATTATACTTTTATATGTTTAATGTCTAGTTTTGGTGGAGTTGGTCGAGAGGGTGGTTCTAGTGGTGTCAATGTGAAGAAAGTCACAACAAGGCATGGCATAGCTACTGATGATTTGTGTTCTAGTAAAATATTGTATATGCAAATTTGTTATTCTTTTTTTATTTATTTTACTTTATGCATTTATGCGTACACTAATATTTTTTAACCTTTTTCCGGCCCTTTTGTAATTGATCATGATCTTGGCTTGGATATTAATTTTGAACTATCTGCATCTGCATTTAATCAAATCACTGCCATTATATAACATGAAATATAATCAGCCATCTCATGATGTTAAAAAGTCTGGACCTGCTCCGTTTCCATTAGGAATCCCTGCACATACACGATCAGAGCCTGTTATTGAGTCTAAATCTCCTCCTTTACTACAAAATACTACTCCACATGGTACAGTTGTTGATGTTACTAACTCTGAAGTTGGTATGTAAATGAGAGATTTTTTATAATTTTTTTATTTAAATAGTGATGTTGATAATGCTTTTATGTGTTCAACATCTCGGGTTGATGGTGTTGGCCAAGCGGATGTTGATGGCAGTAATGTGAATTTGACTTCTGGTAACGTCTTCTATATATAACTTTTTATTCTTTTTTTTTTTAAATTCTAACTTTGTATATTTGTTGATTCACTAGCATTTTGTAAATTAAGCTCCCTGTCGACACGAGGGCGATTCTAGACTTGAATTTTGATTTTGAATATACTGATTCTCAACTTGATCTACTTTCTGCCATTACACAAGGAGGGAGATGTAATGTAAATCAATCTAGAAATGAACTGACAACTCATGATGTAAATAAGTCTAAACCACATCAGTCGGTATTAAGATCTGTTGTCCAGACACGAACAAATGTTGAAACAACTCCTGTTGTTTTCACACGGAAAATGTGCCCTAGAGCTGTAAAATGTTGTCGTATAAGAATGACTGGCAACTTGGTGTTAGTGCAGTTGGGGTATCCTCGAAGGTTATCAAAGGAAGATTTTCATTTGGAAATGACATTTCAGTGGCTGTTGATTGTAAGCTTATGACTGCATTCTCAAACTTTGTTAAAGCAGACATGCAATTGGGAGAGTGCGTATTCGTTTTCATGTACTTTTGTTTTCATGTTTTCTTAATTTTTGTTGATGTATTTCTTAACCATATTTTCTTTTATACGGAATAGGGAAGTGTATTTACTTCGTGATCGAAAACTTGACCCTTATTTTGACTTTGAAGTTGAACAGATTGATTATAAGATATTTTTCCATACATTAAACTATTCTGGCAAGCCACTGTCTAGTTCGATATGTGTACGGCATTTTATTTTATTTTTTATATTAGTTAATGCATATTTTTAGTGTTAGTCATGTCTTCTTCCTCTCTTTTTTGCAGCACTTGAATATTATATTTTACTATCTCAGGAAGAAGGCAAAACATGGAATTAATATGCCAATCAAAGTCACAACTACATATACTCTTTTTAATAATATCATTCAAAGGGTTTACACATAATTTGTAAAAGTTGGGAAACAAGATTATTTGTTTGATAGATCAAACGATATCATGGAGTACATGAAAGGATTTAGGATGCATTGCAACAGTCCATGGCGCCAGATTGGTCATGTCCTCTTTCCAATTAATTTGGCGGAAAAGTGGCATTAGATATTAGGGTGTGTATCATTCCATAAGAGATGTTTTTATGTATATGACTCTCTACGTAGTCGAAAGCACAAAAAAGCTATTCAAAAGGTGACAGAGGCATATGTTTTGTTGATACCCCTGTTTCTAGTTAGCATTGAATTTTGTAACCAAAGAAGTGATATTGTAGTAGAAAATGATCTACACATGGGAAAGCACTTGACTAATCCATTTGAGATTGAACTGATTACAAATCTGCCAACACAGCAAAATTTGTAAGAATAGTTACTTTTTGACTTTGTTTTCCTCATTCGTATTAACATTTTTCACTACTAATCGATTTTTATATTCTATTAGTTTATTTTATTTCAGTGATTGTGGAGCATATGTTGCATGCTTTGCTGAGTACATTATTGAAGGTATTCCAATCCCTGTTGCCAATTTTGATGTGGATGGTCTTCGAGCTAGGTTTGGTATACTGTTGTGGCACTGTGGGAGGAACAAGAAGTTGCATGGTGAATCAAGTGAATCTAAGGCTCCAATCTAAGGCTCCGATAGTAATAAAAAGACTCGTGGAAAGAAGCGCAAGAAGTAGTATATGTCTCTTTTTGATTTTAGTTAATCGTACCATGAAAACTTTATAGGATTTTAATAGTTTTTGGTGAAGTATGGTATTTTGCATTATTATATTGTGAAATTACTAGCTTTTAAAAGTGTGTTCTAGGAATACAATTGTAATAGTACAATATATTGGCATAACCGTTTTAATAGTGGAATCTATCTTTAGTTTGTTTAATTTTAAAAAACTGTAGGAGTTTTAACTATCAGAATTAGGCGTGATAAAGCTGCATCTTTTTTTACTCTCGAGGATTCGGATTAGCTGTTGAAGGAGAGGAAGAGTCAAAAGAAGATATTTTTCCTTCATATTTGGTAGGTTTTGGATTTGTATTAATAGCGGGTTTTAGTGGTAGCTGCATCTAAGAAATTCTTTATAGATTTTGCATTGCTGGACCAGTTGTATTCTGTAAAAAATTTGGTTAAGGTATTAGTGCAGTAGAACTACATACCAATAAGGTATACAGATATACCATTTGGGTATGACGTTGTATTTGAGTACCTTTTTTCTTGCAGCAACTAGATGTAAATACTGACATGAGTTGCAAAGTGTGCCAATTTTGTTGAGGAAGTATGTACAAATGTTGCATATTTTTGGTGCACGACTTGTATTTCTGCACATATTTTGGTTTAACCATATTAGTGCAATACAACTATATACCAATAAGGTATATAAATATACCAATTAGGTATCACATTTTATTTGAGTACCTTTTTTCCCTACAGTAACTGCATGATGGCTTCCAATTTGTTATACTTCAATACTGACATGAGCTGCAAAGCGTTCCTATTTTGTTAACGATGTATGTATAGATGTTGCATTTGGGGCACCACTTTTATTTCTGCACATATTTCATACCAATAAGGTATACATAAATACTAATAAGGTATATAGATATACCACTTGGGCATCACATTATATTTGAGCATTTTTTTTCCTGCAGCAACTAGATGTAAATGCATCCCACTTTTATATATTAAAATAGCAACTAAGAAGATTCTTATTGAAAACACAAGTAGCCATATAAAATTTTTGCCAAAAAGTAATTTGGCAAAGAATCACCATACCAAATATATGTCTAGTGCAAGGCATGTATTTTATTTCGTTGCAATTCAAATGATATGATTCTACGATATATGTGTTCTATAAAAACATTGAAGCACTATATCAATATCTCTTTGAAATATTTTGGCACGTTCTCCGGTTGTATCCTTTGTGTCACGACCCAAAACCAACCCGGTCGTAATGGCGCCTATCATGGAACTACGGCAGCCAACACATTCCCAAAATGATTTCATATTTCGTCAATAAAATTAGATAATAACCTTTTTCATACTGAAATTTCGTAAAAGAGATAAATTAAAAAAACACAAAATGCCGAAATAAAAGCCTGACGTCATGAGGAAATACTACAACTGTTCTAAAATATAACAAGACTAAAATAGTCTGAAAATAGCCAAAGTATACTAAAAGGAAGATAAAGAAGGAGAAGGCGGTACTGCGATCGCTAGGCTGCTACCTCGCTATCTCCGGTGAAAGTCCGCGACTGGAATAGTCAACAGCCGCTACCGTGGCCTGAGATATCCGGATCTGCACAAAAGATGCAGAGGGTAACATGAGTACACCAACTCAGTAAGTAACAAGTCCAAACTATGGACTGATAGGTAGTGACGAACGTAACCTCAACAGGTAATAGAAATATACTGAGCAGGAAAAATAGGCATGTTGTCAATTCAAGAATACAACTCAAGCAGTAAGATAAATACAGATCTGAACAATGTGTGGTATAAAGCTCAGCTAACTCAACATGCCAATGTGCAAAATGTATGAAATGCACCATATGCTCCCACTCTCAAGTGCTCAACCGCTCGGTACTGTATATGGCCATCCGGCCAAGGGAAATCCATCCCGGAATATATACAACACTGACTGCAAGTCAACCAATACCGAGGGATAAGGGTAATCTAACCCTGAGGAGAAATCCATCTCCAGGTATATATATATACACACTCAACCACTCGGTACCGCATATGGCCATTCGGCCCAGGGAAATCCATCCCGGAACATACTCATCGCTGACTATAAGTCACTCGGTACCGAGGAAAAAGGGTAATCCAACCCTGGGGAGAAATCCATCTCCAGATATCAATACTTCTAACAAATCCATGTTCAGGGAAATCCATCCCTCAAATATCATCTGTGCTCACGAGGGGTGTGTTACAGACTCCGGAGGGGCTCCTACAGCCCAAACGCTCTCATAATCATCAACATAACCGTTGCAGCGTGCAACCCGATCCCATAACTGTCACTTATAACCAGGCTCTCGACCTCAGTCAGTCATCACTCTCCAGTCTCAAACACGGGGGCTCACAATGCCATGAAACTAGCCCGAAACAATGCTATGATGTGCCAAATAATAATCACTGAGACTGAGACATGATATGATATGTGTGAATAAGACCGAGTACAGAATATCAATGAATCAAATGAAATGACAGCAAGAACGACCACTCGGGTCTCAACAGTATCGGCGTGAAGCCCTAACACGATATCTAGCATGATTTACAACACTATTACTTAATCACATGATACAAACACGAATATCAACAAGAAAGAGTCATTAAGCGGTGCCATGGAATGAACCAGGCCACAGTTCTCACGGTGCACGCTCGCACGCCCGCCACTTGGCATTTGCGTCACCTCAGTACTAATCACATAGCACATAGTTTGGGGTTTCGAACCCTCAGAACCAAGTTTGGAAGCTTTACTTACCTCAAACCAAGCCAAATCCTACTTCTCTACGCCTTTGCCTCTGGAATCGGCCTCCAAACGTCCCGAATCTAGCCAAAAGCAATACAATGCAATCAATATAGGCCATGGAATCAATTCCACACGAAAAACTATCAATGTAGACCAAAATTCCAAAATTCACCCAAACCCGCCCCCGGGCCCACGTCTCAGAATCCGATAAATTTCACAAAACTAGAAACTCCTTTCACTCATGAGTCTATTCATACCAAAATTATCAAAATCCAACATCAAATGGTCCCTCAAATCCTCATATTAAACTCTCCAATTTCCAAGCCCTATCCCCTCAATTTCATCCCTAATTTCTACCAAGTTCATGCTTAAACAAAGGAAAGTTACCATAACCACAAGTATTAAGCTCAAATATCTTACCTCAATGAGTATCCCCTTGATTCCCTCTTCAAAACTCCCCAAAAGCTCCAATCCCGTCTTCAACAATGGAGGAAATGGGCAAAAATTCGCGAAGGGATTAATTTATACCTTCTGCCCAGGCAATTCCGCACCTGCGGCCCTTTTCTCGCACCTACACAGCCGCTTCTGCGGTCCAAACAACCGCACCTGCGGTTTTCACTTAAAAATCCAAGACCGCATCTGCGCCCCAGGCACCGCACCTGCGGGCCCGCAGATGCGTCAAACTCACTGCATCTGCGGTTCACCTCTTGGCCCTCAAATTCCGCGTCTGCGGCTTCCCCACTGCATCTGCGACCTCGCACCTGCGGTCCCCAATCCGCAGGTGCGGAAACATCAGAAGCAGCAGCTTCAGCTGCACAATCTCATTTCCAAAACCTCCGTTAATCATCCGAATTAATCCCAAGGCCCTCGGGACCTCAACCAAAAATACCAACAAGTCACATAACAACATTCAAACTTAGTCGAACCTTCGAAACACTCAAAACAACATCAAAACACCGAATCACCCCCAGATTCAAGCCTAAGAACTTCTAAACTTCCGAATTTCGCAAACGATGCCGAAACCTATCCAAACTCGTCCGAATGACCTGAAATTTTGCACACACATCACAAATGACACTACTCACCTACTCCAATTTCCAAAATTTCATTCCGACCCCGATAACAAATTTCCACTGCCGACCGAGAATTGCTAAATTTCTAATTTTGCCAATTCAAGCCTAATTCTACCAGCACCTCAAAATCACATTCCGAATGCGCTCCCAAGTCCAAAATCACCTAACGGAGCTAACCGAACCATCAAAATTCACATCCGAGACCATTCACACATAAGTCAACATCTGGTTGACTTTTTCAACTTAAGCCTTCTCAAAAGAGACTAAGTGTCTCAATTCACTCCAAAACCACTCCGAACCCGAACCGTCCAACACGATACGATGAAATACAGCTGATGAACACATAAAGAAGGATAAATGGGGGAAACGAGCCTATAACTCATAAAACGACCGGCCGGGTCGTTACATCCTCCCCTCTTAAACAAACGTTCGTCCTCGAATGAGTCTAGAAACATGCCTGAAGCCTCAACAGGTGTGGATATCTGCTCCGCATCTCCCGTTGGGTATCCCAAGTAGCCTCCTCCATGGTTTGACCTCTCCACTGCACTTTCACTGAAGCTATATCCTTTGATCTCAACTTTCGAACCTGCCGTTCCAAAATAGCCACTGGCTCCACATCATAAGTCAAGTCACCATCTAACTGAACCGTGTTGAAATCCAAGACATGAGACAGATCGCTGATATACTTCCGGAGCATAGAAACATGAAATACCGGATGCACACCCGACAAGCTAGGTGGCAAAGCAAGCTCATAAGCCACCTCTCCAATCCTCCGAAGCACCTCAAAAGGCCCAATGAACCGAGGGCTCAATTTGCCCTTCTTCCCAAATCTCATAACACCCTTCATGGGTGAAACCTTCAGCAGAACCTTCTTCCCAACCATATAAGACACATCACGAACCTTTCTGTCAGCGTAACTCTTTTGTCTCGACTAAGCTGTACGAAGTCACTCCTGAATCACCTTCACCTTGTCCAAAGCATCCTGTACCAAACCTGTACCCAAAAGTCTAGCCTCGCCCGGCTCAAGCCATCCTACTAGAGATCTACACCGTCTCCCATATAAAGCCTCATATGGAGCCATCCGGATGCTCGACTGATAACTGTTGTTATATGCAAACTCCGCAAGCGGTAGAAACTGATCCCATGAACCCCCAAAATCAATGACACAAGCACGCAACATGTCCTCCAATATTGAATAGTGCGCTCGGACTGCCCATCCGTCTGAGGGTGAAAAGTTGTGCTCAACTCAACCTGAGTACCCAACTCTCGCTGCACGGCCCTCCAAAACTGCAATGTAAACTGAGTACCTCTATCTGAAATGATGGAAACTAGTACACCATGCAGGCGAACAATCTCTCGGATATAAATCTCAGCCAACCGCTCTGTAGAATAGGTAGTACACACAGGAATGAAGTGCGAGGACTTGGTCAGCCGATCCACAATCACCCAAATAGCATCGAACTTCCTCAAAGTCCATGGGAGTCCAACTACAAAATCCATGGTGATCCTCCCACTTCCACTCTGGAATATCTATCTGCCGAAGCAAGCCACCCGGTCTCTGATGCTCATATTTCACCTGCTGACAATTGAGGCACCGAGCCACAAACCCCACTATATCTTTCTTCAGTCTCCTCCACCAGTAGTGTTGTCTCAAATCCCGGTACTTTTTTGCGGCACCAGGATGGATGGAATACCGCAAGCTATGGGCCTCCTCCGGAATCAACTCCCGAAGCCCATCCACATTGGGCACACATATCTGGGCCTGCATCCTCAATACTCCATCATCACTAATAGTCACATCTTTGGCATCGTCGTGCTGAACTCTGTCCTTGAGGACAAGCAAATGAGGATCATCATACTAGCGCTCTCTGATGCGATCAAACAAGGAAGACCGAGAAACCACACAAGCTATGATCCATCTGGGCTCTGAAATATCTAACCTAACAAACCGATTGGCCAAGGCCTGAACATCAACCGCAAGAGGTCTCTCCCCAACAGGAATATATGCCAAACTGCCCATACTCACCGCCTTCCTACTCAAGGCATCGACCACTATATTGCCTTTCCTGGATGGTACAAAATAGTAATATCATAGTCCTTTAGCAGCTCCAACCATCTCCGCTGCCTCAAATTGAGATCTTTCTACTTGAACAAGTGCTAGAGGCTACGATGATCAGTAAACACCTCACAAGACACGCCATAGTGATAATGCCTCCAAATCTTCAACGCGTGAACAATGGCAGCCAACTCCAAATCATGAACAGGGTAGTTCTTCTCATGAGGGCTCAACTGACGAGAAGCATAAGCAATCACTCTACCCTCCTACATCAACATACACCCAATGCCGACCCGAGAAGCATCACAATATACCGTATATGAACCTGAAGCTGATGGCAAAACTAACACTGGAGCTGTGGTTAAGGCAGTCTTGAGCTTCTGAAAGCTCGCCTCACACTTATCCGACCACCTGAAAGGAGCACCCTTTTGGGTCAATTTGGTCAAGGGTGATGCAATAGATGAAAATCCCTGAACGAACCGACGGTAATAACCCGCCAACCCAAGAAAGCTATGAATCTCTGTGGCTGAGGACGGTTTGGGCTAACTTTGAACCGCCTCTATCTTCTTTGGATCAACCTGAATACCCTCACTGGACACCACGTGCCGCAAGAACACCACTGAACTGAACCAAAACTCACACTTGAAGATCTTTGCATAAAGCTTCTCCTCCCTCAACCACTGCAATACAACTCTCAAATGCTCAGCGTGCTCCTCCTGACTATGCGAGTACACTAGAATATCATCAATGAAAACAATAACAAACGAGTTGAGATAAGGCCAAAACACATTGTTCATCAAATGCATGAACGTTGTTGGGGCATTGGTCAGCCCAAAAGACATCACAAGGAACTCATAATGACCATATCGGGTCCTGAAAGGTGTCTTAAAAATGTCCGAGACCCTAATCTTCAACTGGTGATACCCTGACCTGAGATCAATCTTGGAAAACACCCTCGCTCCCTAAAGCTGGTCAAATAAATCATCAATACGAGGCAAAGGATACTTGTTCTTCATTGTGACTTTGTTCAACTGCCTGTAATAAATGCACATCCTCATTGTGTCATCCTTCTTCCTCAGAAATAGAACAGGCGCACCCCAAGGTGACACACTAGGCCGAATAAACCCCTTATCAAGGAGTTCCTGAAGCTGCTTCTTCAATTCCTTTAACTTCACTTGCGCCATACGATACTGTGGAATAGAAATGGGTTGAGTGACCGGCACCAAATCAATAGCAAAGTCGATATCCTTGTCCTGTGGCATGCCCGGCAGGTCTGCAGGAAACACATCCGGAATATCCGTCTCTACCGAAACTGAATCAATGGAAGAAGACTCTGTACTGATATCCCTCACAAAGGCCAAACAAGAAAGACAACCCTTCCCAACCATCCGTTGGGCCTTTAAGAATAAAATAACCCTACTACTATCAAACCTCGCCACTCAATCCGTGGCAACCCCAGCATAGCCAATGTCATTGTCTTAGCATGACAGTCCAAAATAGCACGACACGAAGACAACCAATCCATGCCCAATATCACATCAAAATCAACCATACTAAGCAGCAAAAGGTCTACTCGGGTCTCCAAAACCCCAATGGTCACCACACAAGATCGATACACATGGTCCACAATAATAGTATCGCCCACCGGAGTAGATATATGAACCGAGAAAAATAGAGACTCGTGGGGCATATCGAAATAACGAGCAAAATATGACGACATATATGAAAAAGTGGAACCAGGATCAAATAATACAGAGGCATCATTGTGGAAAACTAAGATAATACCTGTGATCACAGCATCTGAAGCTATAGCATCTGGTCTGGTAGAGAGTGCATTGAAACGGGCCTAACCGCCACCTGATCGACCTCCCCTTCTAGGGCGACCCCTAGCTGAGTGACCTCCACCCTGAGCTGGCTGGGTGGGTGGGGAAATAACTGGTGCTAAAGCCGAAGGCTGACTCCTCTACTGGGATGAACCTCCCGTAAGGCGGGGACAGAACCCCTTGATATGACCCAAATCTCCACACTCAAAGCAACCTCTACCGGCTACTGGCAAAGGGGACTGAAGGGAGCCCCGAGCGCCAGGATACCCACTAGAAGAACCAGGCATAGATGAACCCTGAACTGATGGTGCATGAGTCGAACTCTGAGCTGGAAAGGCACCGAGAGATGAGTGGCCCTGATGTGAACTGTGAGAACCATGGCCTGATGATACGCCACGGTAACCCGGACGAGCTGACTGAGTATGTCTGAATGGACAGCCTCTGCCGTGCTGGAACTGACCTTCGGAAGGAACACCACCAAAACTACCAGATCCCCGAGGCCTTTTGGCCTCCCTCTCAACTAGCTCCTGGCGGCGAACCGACTCTATCTCTCTGGAAATGTCAACTACCTCCTCAAAAGAAGCACCAGAGACTCTCTCTCTCTGGTCATAAGAATATGTAGCTGATAAGCGAGGCCATCCACGAACCTCCTGATCCTCTACCTGTCTGTAGGAACCAACCAAACAGCATGACGGGCTAACTCAGAAAACCTCATCTCATATTGCATCACAGTCATATCATCCTGACGCAACTGCTCGAACTGTCTGCGCGGCTCTTCTCTGCGGGACTGCGGCACATACTTCTCCAGAAAGAGAATGGAGAACTACTATTAGGGAAGGGGCGCTGCACCAACAGGCCTACGACTCTCACAAGCCTCCCACCAAGTAAAGGCAGCTCTAGAAAACTGAAAAGTAGTGAACGAGACCCCACAGGTCTCCAGAATACCCGTCGTACGAAGAATCCTCTGATACTTGTCCAAGAAACCCTAGGCATCCTCGCCCCCTGCACTACTGAAAGTCGGAGGTTCAAGTCTACTAAACCTCTCCAATCTACGTTGCTCGTCATCAGGCATGACTGTTACCACATAATCCTAAACAGGTGCAAACGGCTGGGCTGGTGGGGCCTCCGATGTCTATAGTCCCTGAACAACCTGCTAAGGTGTACGGGCGACGGGAGTCTAAGTCCCTCCCCTGGCCTGGGAAGTAGCTGTTGTAGTAGAAAAAGCGACCGCTTGAGCAAGACCGGTGTACACGCTCAAAATCTGAGCTAAGGTCTCCTGAAGGCCTAGAATAACAATATTAGGCACAGCCGGTGCCTAAGCTGGTCCCGCTGGAGCGTCCATAACTGGAACATGATCATGTATTGGGGCAGCTGGTGGATCTGCAGGTACTGCCCTAGGTGTTGTGCAGGCTACAACCCTGCCCCTACCACGGCCTCAACCGCAACCTCGACCTCTCGTGGCCCCAACTGGTGGTACTGGTGGCCGTCCGTCCTGACTGGTAGCACGTGTCCTCAACATATGTGAGAGAATAGAATAAAAGAAGTTTAGTTACCAGAATCAACAGATTCGCGCGACAAGAATTCAAGAATGTGAAGTTTTTCCTAAAGGTCCTGCAGCCTTCAAAGATAAGTACAGACGTCTCCGTAACGATCCGCAAGACTCTACTAAACCTGCTCATGACTCGTAAGACTTATGTAACCTAGGCTCTGATACCAACTTGTCACGACCCAAAACCAACCCGGACGTGATGGCACCTATCATGGAACTAGGCCAAATGACACATTCCCAAAATGATTCGATATTTCGTTAATAAAATTATATAATAACCTTTTTCATATTGAAATTCCGTAAAAGAGATAAATTAAAAAAAAACAAAATGCGGAAATAAAAGCCCGACCTCGAGTGTCACTAAGTCATGAGCAAATACTACAACTATTCTGAAATATAACAAGACTAAAATAGTCTGAAAATAGCCAAAGTATACTAAAGGAAGATAAAGAAGGAAAAAGGCGGGACTGCAATCGCCAGGCAACTACCTTGCTATCTCCGGTGAAAGTTCGCGACTGGAAAAGTCAACAGCCGCTACCGTGGCCTGAAATACCTGGATCTACAAAGGTGAAGGAAGTAACGTGAGCACACCAACTCAGTAAGTAACAAGTCCAAACTATGGACTGATAGGTAGTGATGAACGTAACCTCAACAGGTAATAGAAATAAATAGAGCGGAAAAATAGGCATGCTGTCAAATCAAGAATACAACTCAAGCAGTAGGATAAATAAGATCTGAACAATGTGTAGTATAAAGCTCAGCTAACTCTACATGCCAATGCGCAAAATGTATGAAATGCACCATGTGCTCCCACTCTCAAGTGCTCAACTGCTCGGTACTACATATGGCCATCCAACCCAGGGAAATCCATCCCGGAACATATATAACACTGACTGCAAGTCAACGAATACCGAGGGACAAGGGTAATCCAACCCTGAGGAGAAATCCATCTCCAGGTAAATATATATATACACACTCAACCACTCAGTACCCCATATGGCCATCCGGCCCAGGGAAATCCATCCCAAAACATACTCATCACTGACTATAAGTCACTCGGTACCGAGGAAAAAGGGTAATCCAACCCTTGGGGAGAAATCCATCTCCAGATATCAATACTTCGGACAAATCCATGTCCAGGAAAATCCATCCCTCAAATATCATCTGCGCTCATGGGGGATGTTACAGACTCCGGAGGGGCTCCTACAGCCCAAGCGCTATCATAATCATCAACATAATCGTTGTGGCGTGCAGCCCAATCCCATAATTGCCCTCACTCAGTCATCACTCTCCAGTCTCACACACACGGGCTCACAATGCCATGAAACTAGCCCGAAACAATGCTATGATGTGCCAAATAATAATCTCTGAGACTGATACATGATATGATATGCATGAATAAGATTGAGTACAGAATATCAATGACTCAAATGAAATGACAGCAAGAACGACCACTCGAGTCTCAACAGTATTGTCGTGAAGCCCCAACATGATATCTAGCATGATTTACAGCACATTTACTTAATCACATGATAGAAACACGGATATCAACAAGAAAGAGTCATTAAGTGGTGCCATGGAATGAACCAGGCCACAGTTCTCAAGGTGCATGCCCGCACGCCCGTCATTTGGTATTTGTGTCACCTCAATACTAATCACATAATACATAGTTCGGGGTGGTTTCGAACCCTCAGAACCAAGTTTGGAAGCGTTACTTACGTCAAACCAAGCCAAATCCTACTCCGCTACGCCTTTGCCTCTAGAATCGGCCTCCAAACATCCCGAATCTAGCCAAAAGACATACAATGCAATCAATATATGCCAAGGAATCAATTTCACACGAAAGACTATCAATGTAGACCAAAATCGCGAAATTCACCCAACCCGGCCCCCGGGCCCATGTCTAAGAATCCGATAAAAATCACAAAACTAGAAACTCCTTCACGCACGAGTTTATCCATACCAAAATTATCAAAATCCAACATCAAATGGTCCCTCAAATCCTCAAATTAAACTCTCCAATTTCCAAGCCCTAACCCCTCAATTTCATCCCTAGTTTCTACCAATTTCATGCTTAAACAACTGAAAATTACCATAATCATAAGTATTAAGCTCAAATATCTTACCTCAATGAGTATCCCTTTGATTCCCTCTTCAAAACTCCCCAAAAGCTCCAATCCGTCTTCAAAAATGGAGGAAATGGGCAAAAATTCGCGAAGGGTTTAATTTATACCTTCTGCCCAGGCATTTCCACACTTGCGGCCCTTTTCTCGCACCTGCGCAACTGCTTCTACAGTCCAAACAACCGGATCTACGGTTTTCACTTAAAAATCCAAGACTGCATCTACGCCCCAAGAACCGCATCCGCGGTTCTCCTCTTGGCCCTCAAATTCGGCATCCGCGGCTTCCCCACCGCATCCGCGACCTTGCACCTGCGGTCCCCAATCCACAGGTACGGAAACATCAGAAGCAGCAACTTCAGCTGCACAATCTCATTTCCAAAACCTCCATTAACCATCCGAATTAATCTCGAGGCCCTCGGAACCTCAACCAAAAATACCAAAAAGTCACATAACAACATTCAAACTTAGTCGAACCTTCGGAACACTCAAAACAATCAAAACACTGAATCACTCCCGGATTCAAGCCTAAGAACTTCCAAACTTCCAAATTCCGCAAACGAAGCCGAAACCTATCCATCCTCGTCCGAATGACCTAAAATTTGCACACACGTCACAAATGACACTACGTACCTACTCCAATTTCCGAAATTCCATTCCGACCCCGATATCAAAATTTCCACTACCGACCGAGAATCGCCAAATTTTAAATTTCGCCAATTCAAGTCTAATTCTACCACGGACCTCAAAATCACATTTCGGATGCGCTCACAAGTCCAAAATCATCTAACGGAGCTAACCGAACCATCAGAACTCACATCCGAGACCGTTCACACATAAGTCAACATCCGGTTGACTTTTCCAACTTAAGCCTTCTCAAAAGAGACTAAGTGTCTCAATTCACTCCTAAACCACTCCGAACCCGAACCGACCAACACGATACGATGAAATACAGCTGAGGAACACATAAAGAAGCAGAAATAGGGAAACGGGGCTATAACTCATGAAATGACCGGCCGGGTCGTTACACTTTTTCCCGCATAGTGCACATGTAACTGTATTTCCTTCCCAACCTCATATGCCTCTCTTCTTTTTAGGCCTTCCTGGTTTGGTTTTTCCTTTTGGTGGCAGTACCACCTTCGAAAATACATGTTCTGAAATTTGTCACGTTTTTTTCATCCGCCAAAGAGTTTACTGGTATCTCATATATTTTCAGCAAGTAGTCTATGTTGTAGTAATTCGAGCAATACTTCTATGAATCCATATGGAAATTTTGTATTACTGCCATTGCATATGGAATAGAATGTAATCTTGCTGAAACCTTCCACAAGTGCATTTTTTTTCATGTAGGCGTACCATATTTCTTGTTCGTCCATCAATTACTAAATGTAAGAACTAAGTTGATAACAACACCTAATATAATTTTAATTAAGAAAAGTCATTAGCTTTATGAAGTAATAGTATTTTTTTAATAACAATATGCAGTTGTTTAGTGAAGTCTCTAAGGTGCAGAAGTAAAACTGCAGTACATGTAGTATTTTTATGATTCTGAAAATGCATACCGTCATCGTCTATAATAAGATACTATTATCTGCCTATATTTTTTTATACTTTACACCGATCTTCATAAATGATTCCACGACATCCTTCTGATTGGTGTAATTCTATTTCTGAATCAGCGTCGTCATCAAGTCAAGCAAATTCACAACTGGGAGGTCTCGTGCGTGCTTGTTTGCTGTATTTACTGATTCTGCAATATTCGATGTTATGGTCATGGTTCTATTTTCCTTGAAATGTGCCCGGGACCATTTATTATATCCAATATCCATCAGGTATGTTTTCACTCTACTATCAATAGCTTCTAACTCTACCATATGCCTGTTGAATTCTTCAACCGTGTATGCTCTTGCTAACACAAAGTATACTTCTTTGATTTATTTTTGGCTCTTCACGAAGTTCGACTTTATGTTGTTCCACAGATGGAACATACATGCACAATGAGAGACTTCTGGATAAATAATTGAAGTTTCTCTCTCTATATACCATCATGCATGTCTGATACAATGCACATTCCCTCTCTTTGTCCATAGGTTTCTCTGACATACACGAAGAACCACTCCGACAATTCATCATTTTTCGAATCAACAATAGCATATGCGAGGGGTAGAATTTGTCTTGTAAAACCAAAAAAAATTAGTTATATCATTTTATATAGTAGTATAGTCATAGGTAGGTACATGTATGTAGAAAAATAATTATATACTATGTTAGTATACTTATATACCATATTGTATCATATAATATTTGAAGATCTTTTTTGCTGCTTTAACTGAATGTAGTTGGATTGCATTTTTAAAATATTAAAGTACATCAATTATTCTATGCTGATTCTGAAACAACTTTTTTTCTTACCCTCTGCATCTTGCGTGGAAACCTTGAGTATGGTCCCTCTATATGTTGACTTTAAAAAACTTCCATCAACTACAACTGTTGGCCTACAATAGATCCAGCCTCTAATCGATGTATATATAGCTATGAATCCATACAAGAAGCTCCGATCTACTTCAGTGTGTAATCGTGTCACTGATCTTGGGTTAGAATACTCTAACATGCAAAGATATGTTGGTATTTTCTTGTATGACTCATTTGGTGATCCTCTCAACAATTGCATTGCTTTTTCTTTTGATCTCCATGCTTGTATGTAGCTTAAGTCCATACCATATGCTTTTTGGATCTCTCTCTGGATATGGTGTATATATGGTTTTCGGGTCAACAAGTTTAACTTGTACCACAGCTGCAACAAAAGTTGAGACAACGTGCTTTTGTGAACAAAATCTCTTATCGTTTAAACAACTGTGGACATAATTGAAACCCTCACTTTGAAAAGAGTTGATGCTCGTAGGCTTGATGCATTAAGTCTCCAAGTGCACCATTCATTCACGCAATCAAGGGTATACCTGTTTATAATACAAATATAGTTATGTATCATGTTTTACTGATTAAAAAACACACACACAAACCTGTACAATTCTATCCACACATAGTATACTCATATAGCGTACTTATATACTATGTCAATATCATCTTTTACAGATAAAAAACCACAGACAAACCAGTACAACTCTATGCTCACATAGTATACTGATTTAACATAAATATATACTTTACTAGTACACTATACATATATAGTATATTGATATAGCATCATGATATACTATATAGGTATCACATAGTTTTTTACTTTAAAAAATGCAGACGAACCTTAATTGACATTTTTCTCTAACAGCATACTATTTCATAACGAGAGCTAGCAGGTTCTTGTCTTTGTAAATTTGTCCTTTTTCAACTTTTTGATGAAATTGATCAGTTATGATGTTTGCATCATCATGTTCTATACCGGTGTCATCTTCTTCTTGCACATCAAAAGTACTAATCATATCACTGCTTTCAAATAGTGCAATTTCTGATGAAATTGTAGCAATGTTGAAACTGGAGGTGCTTGCAACTATAGTGTTGTTAACAAACGACGCACATAGTGGGAGTGTTGTCATCCCTGCACTTGATTTTTTAATTTCATGTAAATACTAATACTCATAATGCTGAAAATTATAATTGGTGGATATCCTTGAGCAATAGCATACTGAATAACTATTGTGTTACTGTTCTTTTGCAGTTGCTTTGCAATCTCTCTAAGAAGTTGTTCAAATTTCCAACAGGTCTTTATTAGAATTGCATCAACATGAAAGTTTATGAAATTATGGTTATTATCCCATTCTCCACTACGTACAAAATCGAATCTCGACAGTGTAAATTTCAATAGTGTTGACGTCAAATACTGAATTTCAGTGTCACAACCCAAATCCTAACCCGTCGTGATGGCGCCTATTGTGGTACTAGGAAAGCCGACATTTCCAAAATACTCCCAATATTTAACAGAAAATGAATCTAATAATTTTAAATAAGCAAAGTTTTTGTAAAAAAGGGTAAAAACCCAGACACAAGTGCGGAAAATAGCCCAATATCGGGGTGTCACTGAGCTTATCAGCATCTATGCATCACCAGTCTAGAAGAGAAATGACTATGAAATTCTGAACCAAAATACAAATAAAGAAAAGATAAGAAAGGAGAAACAAGGACTGTGAACGCCGGGCAGCTACCTCGTGTCTCCAAAGGTCAACCGTGCACGATATTAATGCCCATCGTATCCGGAAACACATGAATCTGCACACGAAGTGCAAGGTGTAGCGTGAGTACAACCAACTCAGTAAGTAACAATAAAAAATAAGAAACTGAAAGATAGTGACGAGCTACACCGTTATAATCCATTTCCAGTAGTCTAAACAAGAAAGTAGACATGCTTTCAAATCTGGCAATTTAAATCAGTTCAGTTTATTCCTGCCAAGTTCAAGTAAAAACCGAATATAATATCTCCCAGAAGTTTCAAAACAATGACATATAGCAGCTAAGTGCAACAATAATGAAAGCAGATACAACCTCTCAGGGCAAAAGTCACTCAGTCTCTCTCAATAGCTCATCACTCGGCTCTCACCCTCAATACTTACACTCAATAGATACTTGCGCTCTCTAGGGGTGTACAGACTCCAGAGGGGCTCCTACAGCCCAAGCGCTATAATCCGCACGGATAACTCACGTGATGCACGGACAACTCACGTGCTATAATATCATATCAGGATCCGCACGGACAACTCATATGCTATAGTATCATATCAGGATCTGCACAGGCAACTCACGTGTTACAGTACAAATACCTGGATCCGTACGAACAACTCATGTGCTATGGTATCAATATCTCACCTTCAGGTCCTCGACCTCACTCAGTCATCAACCTCTCTAGTCTCACGGGCTCTCAGTAATCATGGAAATCAGCTCAAATCAGAAATGATATAATGTATCAACAAGGAACAACAAAGACTGAGGTAAAATGTGCATGTAAGACTACGACTGAGTACAAATAGCAATTAGCAACTAATTCAACAGGTATCACGGCCTCTGTGGGTCCCTACAGTGCCAACACATAGCCTAAACATGATTTCTAACATGATTTATAGTCCAATTTCTATAACACATGGAGAGCATATAGCTAACAACAAGTTATTCAACTTTACAGTTTCACGGAATGGACCAAGTCACAATTCCCACGGTGCACGCACACACGAACGTCACCTAGTATGTGTGTCACCTCCGAAATAATTACATAACACATAAATCCAGAGTTTCATACCCTCAAAACCATATTTAAAACTGTTACTTACCTCAATCCGAGCCAAGACTCTACTCCAATACGCCTTTGCCTCGCAAGTCGACCTACAAAAGTCCCGAATCTAGCCACAAGCAGTACAATACAATCAATACGGGCTGAAGGAATCAATTCCTCAAGAAAAAATACAAAATTATAAGCCAAAATTTGAAATCGGCCAAAAGCCGGGCCCCGAACCCACGTCCCGAAATCCAACAAAAGTCAGAAAACCCAAAAGCTTGTTCACTTGCGAGTCTAACTATACCAAATTTATCAAAATCCGATATCAAATGGCCATTAAAATCCCCAAAATTAACTCTCCAAATCCCTAGCCTCAAACCCCCAAATTTCACCTAAAAAACACATCAACTAGGTGGAAAAGCAGTAGGGAAACCTAAACATTGAAGAAAAACGAACACAAGGAACTTACCTCAAGAATCCCCTTGAAAATGCTCTAAAAAACCTCCAAAATCCGAGCTCAAAATGATAGAAATGGTGAAAAATCTTGGAACCCTCGCATATATATATGTTCTGCCCAGGCCTTCCGCACCTGCGGCCAAAAACCCACTTCTGCGGTCCCGCTTTTGCGGTGAAAAGTCTAATTCTGTGGAAGTCACTTATTTCCCCAGCTACCGCGCCTGCGCACCCTTTTCCGCTTCTGCAGAAGCGCTTCTGCAGAAGCGCTTCTGCGCAACACGCCCGTATCTGCGGCCTCGTAGGTGCGGGAAGAACCTCGCACCTGCGGCCACTGCCAAGCTTCCTCCTTTCCGCTTTTGCGGGCTCGCACCTGCTGTGCCCACTCCGCAGGTGCAATTACACCAGCAGTGACCAAAAAAACTTCAACTGCTCTTAAACATCCAACCTTGGTCCATTAATCACCCAAAATCAACCCGAGGCCCCCGGGACCTCAAACAAACATGTAAACAAGTCCCAAAACATCATACAAACTTATTCGAACCCTCAAATCACCTCATACAATATCAAAACACGAATTGCACACGGATTCAAGCCTAATGAACTTTTAAATTTCCAAATTCTACAAATGACGCCGGAACCTATCGAATCATGTCCGATTGACCTCAAATTTTGTACACAAGTCACAAATGACACCATGAACCTACTCCAACTTCCAGAAATCCAATTGTACCCCGATATCTAAAAGTCCACTCTCGCTCAAACTTTCTAAAATTCCAACTTTCGCCATTTCAAGCTTAATTCCACTACGGACCTCCAAATCGCAATCTGAACACGCTCCTAAGTCCAAAATCACCCAACAGAGCTAACGGAACCATCAAAATTTAAATTCGAGTTCGTTTACACATAAGTCGACATTCAGTCAACTTTTCCAACTTAAGCTTTCAATTATGAGACTAAGTGTCTCAATTCACTCTGAAATCTCTCCGGACCCGAGCCAACCAACCCGGTAAGTCATATAACAGTCGTAGAGCACAAAGGGAGCAGTAAATGGGGGAACAGGGTTACAACTATCAAAACGACCGGCTGTTTTGTTACATTCAATAGAATATTTTTCGAACTCAAATTGATATGATCAAACCTCCAGATATCCAGATCTCCAAATTGAGAACAGAAATTTCAGTTAAAAATTCAGAAGTTTGAGCGCTAAACTTCTGTGATCTGCGAAATCAAAATCGGAACAATACGATGCGAATTTAAGCATTAAAAGTTTCAGCATCTTCGAAAATCAAATCAGTTGCTATGATTGCAACGGGTTGATACTTCTACTAAATTTAAGGAGAAAAAGTCGAATTTGAAAGAGAAATCAGCGTCTTCGCTCTGTTTTTTCAGGCTTGCGATCTTCAAATCTTCAACGACTCTATGATGCTGGTGAAAATCTCAATTTTTGTGCGCTAATTTTTGTAAAATTCTACCAAATTTGAGCAGCTTTTCCGTTTTTTTAGGTAGGGTATTAGCGTGGGTAGTTATTTTAAGATACATTGTTTGTTTAGTATTAGCTAGGAGAATGTAATTATTTAATGGATAGAATTCTTTTATGGGTAGAGAAGGATAAATATTTTCACTTTTATAGGTACTTCTGTCTTTTTTCCTAAAAAGAACCTCAACTTATGTGGGCCGGACCGAAACTTAGTCATTGTTATTGTTTACAAAAATTAGTTTGACTTTTGTTGAAAAAGAAATATTAAATCGTACGTCCATCGAAGATTCGAATCAAACCACCAGCTCATTTTTGGCAGTGAAATTTGGAGAATTTCGTGGTTTATACATTAAACAATATACATAGAAGACTGAAACAAGTATTAGTAATGACGCTGCGTGTCCGAGTTGATCATAGTACTATTAAATTATGTCATTATCTAATGTAAACCTGATTAGTTTTTATGGCCTACCACGTGAATTTTTTCTTAAAAATGAATGATGGTAAAATTTGAATAGCGGACCTCCACTAAATTGACTTGCGTGACCAACCTGTTTAAGCTTTTTAAATATCAAAACTACGCTCTTTTTTTCTATTGCTTCCATTTAGCCCTTTCCAGGCCTGGCTACATTTCCCATTCATCCTGATTCTGTCGAACTTTGTAAACCAAATGGATCAATCAATCAACAACGGCATCAGAGACAACCTCGTCCAACAAGAAGAATCCTCCTCTTCAAATACCAAAAGGAAACTGTATTTATTTCTCTATCTGCTTCTCATTATCTTCACTCTCATAATTGTTGCTCTAACCTTATTTTTCATAATGCTCAAACATGACGCCGACTCAAAATCATTGTCCGCAAACCCTGATGAAGCAATTCGAGCCGTCTGTAGGCTCCCTAACCTAAGTCAAAATCCACACTCATGCTTTAATTCCATGGCTACCCTTTACTATACTCGTAACCTATCAGCATCTTGGACCCCAAAAGATAAAATCAACCCATCTCAGATTCTCATTCTCTCACTCTACGCTTCCATAAACGACCTCATAAACCTCTCTACCGCACCAGAAAAGATGATGTCGCAGCCGGAATCGCTCGACACCAGAACTGTTGAGGCCTTGAAAGAGTGCAAAGAAATATTCAACTACTCTATAAGTCAACTCACTGGATCTTTGGAGATTTTGGGCGTTGATCCAGATGAGGAAATACTTAAAACAAAGAGGGTACAATTGCAGGTGTTAGTAGGCGAGGCCATGACTCAAGTGGTGAAGTGCACGTTTTTCTTGGAGAAGAGTCAATCCAGGGCTGTGAAGGAAATCAGAGCCCGAAATTACATGGCATTGCAGAAGGTGATGAATAGCAGAGGCATAGTGGAAAACGTGGATAAAATTATGCAAGAGTTTTATCCAGGAATATTATCAACTTTAGGCACTTTAATTTTTTACATTTGGACTGATAATTCATTTTTGTTTTTTGTTGGCTGTATACAGCTGGTTATGTTTTACCAACTTGTAGCTCGAGTTTTCTTTTCTTTCTAAGAAGTTAGAGAAAAAGTAAAGTTGGAATTACAAACTTTTACAAAGTGTATTGCAACTCTGTTCGTTTGTCGTATGTGCGATCTAACATGGTAGCTGCAAGTTCTATGAATGAGAAGGAAAAAGACTTGATCAAATGTAAGATTTAAGTTAAGGATTTCAAGAATGATATTAATTACTGGAGTATAAATTATTTTTCAAGTACCCTCTAGTGCCATTTGCATAATTTTAACTCGCAAGTACCGACCATGGAATTCGAATCTCACCAAACCAATACCAATCTTTTTTTTTTTTTTGGTTTTTTTAATCACATAAATAAATTGAGTCTCTCTATACTATAGTTATGGATTAAATTCCCATACGTGAATTTATGCTTAGTAATAGTTGAACAAATTCACAAACATATAATCTAAATATATTCATGTGGTAGAAATTTTTTTCCGTAACAAATGATATTATTTTTTTAATATAACAATAATCAATTCATTCATATATCCTTTCAAGCTTAAATTTTTTACAATTAAACACTACGATCAATAATAAAACTCTATCTCAAAATCAAGAAGGATATAAGAGTTTAATAGATTTTATTGTGAATACCAAAATTTGAAGAGATTGAAGTATTTCAACAACATTTGATAAGAAAGTGATCATGCACGTTAGAATCAAACATTATTTAAAGTACATAAAATGAATCACTATAATAATTCTATTAAATATTACATCTGATGAGAGACACAAATATTTCTAGACATACTTCTTTTTAAAGAAAATTATATATAAAGTTTATTTATATGTCAGTTGGATTTCGATATTTCCTTACTCAATACAAAATCAAACCAAATTAAATGTCACAACCTGAATCCCGCCATAGGGGTCATTATAGCACCTAGTCCCTAAAACTAGGTAAGTCGATCACTTACAATAGTTAAGCCAATAAAAACATGATATAATGAAGCAGAGTTTAATATAAATATGAAAATAATGGTGATACAAGCCAACACGACATTAATCACAACATATCCCCAGAACTAGATAGTATACAGTCATGAGCTCTAACTGAATACATAGAAATATCTCGAATACAATACTGTTCGGATAGTGAATTGACTAAATAAATATAAAGAAAGGACTCCAAGGGATTGCAATGATCAAAGCAGCTCTACTTTGAATCCTTGCGATCAAAGAAGCTCTCACTGCCTGGGTCCGCTACCTCCAACACCTGGATCTACACAAAAATATGCAGAAGTGTAGTATGAGTATACCTCTATCGGTGCTCACTAAGATCAAAACTAACATTGGTGAAGTAATGACGAGGTTCAAGTCATGTGATACTCACTAGTCAAAATAACCTGTGTAATTGATCAAAGACTGGCAACAAAAGAAGAGCAGAAAATCAATAGCAATAACCTCATCAGAATAAGCGATAACAATTTAATACAAGCAAAGGGCTCAGTTTCAACAACAAGTCATCACATAGAAACTCACACAAATAGCACCTCGTGCCCACATTTTTATCACAACAACAATAGCCACTCGTATCACTCTGCCCCGAAATACTCACAATAGCCACCACCCGTACTACTCCGCCCAAATAATATCACAATAGCCATCCATATCGCTTAGCCCAGACAATATCACAATAGCCACCCGTATCGCTCAGCCTAGACAATATCAGAATAGCTACCCGTATCGCTCAACACAATCAACAACAGTGAAATGTCACCCTTATACTTTGCATGACAACAATCAAACCATACAAAATGTCCACATGTGCCACAATATCACAAAATATTGACCCAATATGTCATTTATATTTTTATCCCTCATTTCTGTGTTCCAAGACCTCGAATAGCTCCTTTTATCCTTCCTCGATTTGTGTACGCAGTCAGTGTCTTTTTTCGAAAAACTTTTATGTGAAAAAAATGATAAAAATGTGAAAGTTTGCTTAAAACTCATTGGAGTTGACTTTTGTGTAAATGGAACCGGATCAGTATTTTGACCGTCCCGATGGGTCCGTATCCTAATTTGGGACTTGGGTGTGTGCCCGGAATCGAATTTGGAAGTCCCTAACTTGATTTAATGTAATTTGTTGAAAACTAGATATTAAAAAGTTTGAAGAATTCCTATGTTTGACCGTAGGTTGGCTTTTTTGCTACCGGGTTCGGATTTAAGTTACGGAACTTGGTATAGGTTGATTTCAGTTTTTATGACTTGTCTGCAAAATTTTGTGCAAAACGGAGTGGATTTAACGTAATTCGGACGTCCGGTTGTAAATTGAAAGTTATTAAGTTTCTTCAAAAATTTCATTCGTTTTAGTGCCTGATTCGTAGTTCTAGGTCTTATTTGGTGTTTGATCGCATGAGCGAGTCCGTATGATATTAATACACTTGTGTGCATGTTTGGTTTGGAGCCCGAGGGGCTGAGGTGAGTTTCGGATAGGCTACGGACCATTTCGAACGTAAAAGAATGTTGGTTTTGCTAATATCTAGTGCCTGAGAATTTGTGCTTCGAGATCACGAAGCTACTCCCGCGATCACGAAGGGGAAAATTGAGACTGGGGCGGAGCTTCTCTTCGTGAATGCGAGATACTGGTCACGAACGCAAAGTGGAGGGGGGCTTGCCCTTCGCGAACGTGACTGTTCTTCCTCGAACGCAAAACATTGCGGGGATTTTGGGGGGAGCTGGGCTAGTGTTCTACGCGAACGCGGTCATTGGGTCCAGAACGCGATTGCCAGGGGGAAAGAGCCATCGCGAACGCGAAGAACATCTCGCGAACATGAAGGCCATTTGGGCCGTAGTGCTTCGCGATCGAGTTAGATCTTTCGCAAACGCGATGAAGACCTGACGTCAGTGATTTAAAATGTCCCAAATACGGGATTTCACCAATTTTTCACCATCTTTTCATTAGACCTCGGCCTATAGGCAATTTTGGAGAGAAATTTCATCAATATTTCATAGGTTAGTATACCTTAACTCGTTTCTTCCATTTCCATCACCACCCATTTATTTCTAACCTTAATCTATGCTCTTTCATGGTAGAAAATTATGGATTTGGGAAGAAATGGGAGTTTTTATAAAATTGAGATTTAGACCTCAAATCGAGGTTGGATTTCGAACCTAATTGCATAATCGGGCTCGGGGTGAATGCGTAATTGCGTTTTGGTCCGAATCTCGGGTTTTGACCAAGTAGCTCGGGGTTGACTTTTTGGGAAAAAGTGTAAAGATCTTAGCTTTATATATTGTAAATAATTTTCCTCCCATTATTTGTTGATATTAAGTCGATTTTGGTTAGATTCGGTTGGTCCGGAGGCGAATTTTAGAGGAAGGGCCCCAGTTGAGCTTTGATTTGCTTGCGGAGTGAGATAAGTGTTGGGTTTAACCTTGATTTGAGAGAATTAGGAGCTCTTGAACTATGCTTTATGTGAATTACATGTGTAGCAGCATATATGCCAGGTGTCGGGTGTATATACACCGTTAAAATAATTGTTTTCATGCTTTCCCATATTCATTAATTATTTTATTCCATGTCTTAACCGCTACATGCTTTAGTTGCTTCCTATGCCTTAACTTGCTACTTGTCACTTATTGCTCTCGTATTGAAATGTTCATTTGTTGCATGTTTCCATGATTAATTGATGCTTGCCTTAATTGTCTTACTTGTACACTTTAACTGTCATATATTTTGCTTGTTTTGTTTCTTGTATTAATTGTGGCATTCCTTGATTTTGGTACAAGGTTCCTTTACGGCTTTGCTTTCACATTCTTTAATCGTAGAGATTCTTGTGAATTGAGTTGTTAAATTAATTATATTTATTAATATTATTTATGGATCGGGTTGCACGCCGTAACAGGTGGAATAAGGGAGGATTGATATTGATATGGTGGGATACGGTTGCACGCCGCAATGGATTTTATATGTGATTTTGATATAGTGAAATAAGGGAGGATTATGATATTGATTCTTATTATATGGTGGGATCGGGTTGCACGCCGCAACGGATTTTACATGTGATTCTTGATATTGATATGGTGAAATAAGGGAGGATTGTGATATATGGTGGGATCGGGTTGCACGCCACGACGAACTGTGTGTTTTGTATTATTATTGCATTGTGTTAACTTTCAGTGTTTTCATACGAGATTTTGAGGACTGAGATTTCTGCTTTTATTGATTTCAAGGATTGAGTTTATTTTCATCAGTTAGCTGATTTACTTTTTCTATGTTACCTTTCTTATTACTATTATTATTATTATTATTATTATTATTATGATGCATGCAGGTTATTGTAAGTGACCCGTTTTAGCCTCGTCACTACTTCGTCGAGGTTAGGCTCGGCACTTATAGAGTACATGGGGTCGGTTGTACTCATACTACACCCTGCACTTCTTGTGAAGTTTTTTGAGTCAGTCCTAGCGGCGGTCAGTAGATTGCTCGAATTGATTGGCTGATGGAGACTTGAGGTTTAGTTGCACGGCGTTCGTAGTCCTGAAGTTCCTATCTACCTTATTCTAGCTGTTTATTTCATTTTAGATAGTCATGTTTTCATTTAGACCATTATATGTATTACTCTAGTCTCTCGTGAGCTGGTGGCACCACTTTTGAAATTGTACAAGATATCGCTGTTGTTATGATTTTCTCACTCTATTTCAGTGTTAATCCAGTTTTATTCAGTTTCTTGGAATCATTTAAATGGATTTATTAAAAATGGATAAAAATTATTTCTAACATTGGCTTGCCTAGCAAGTGAAATATTAGGCGCCATCATGGTCCCGAGGGTGGGAATTTTGGATCGTGACAAGTTGGTATTAGAGCACTAAATTGCCTAGGTCTCATGAGTCACTTGCAAGCTTAGTAGAGTTTGAAGTATCGGTACGGAGATGTCTGTACTTATCTCCTAGAAGCTATAGAGTTTAGGAACAGTTTCACATCTATCCTTCTCTATCGTGCAATTTTATTCTATCATTGATGATTGAACCATTCTATTCTTGTTCTCTCGCAGATGATGAGAACACGCGCGTCATCTATAGCCGGACAAGAGTCGGAACCCCCAGTGGTAGATCCTACCAGGGGCAAAGGTCGAGGCCGAGGCAGAGGTAGAGCCCAGCCTAGAGATCAAGCAGCAGCACCCGCAATGGAGCCTCACATTGATCACTCAAAGGAGATTCTAGCTCAGACTGTACCCGTCAGACTAGCTCAGGTCCCGGAGAAGTTCATAGCCACTCTAGTGCTTCAGGACACTCTAGTCTGTTTGGTGGGCCTTATGGAGAGTGTGGCCCAAACCGGTACATTCCTGGTGGCACCAGCCGTCTCACGGGCTGGGGGAGGAGCACATACTCCCGCTACTCATACCCCGGAGCAAGTGGCTCCCTAGTATCAGACTCTAGCATCCCCGCCAGTTGGGGTGGTTCAGCCGGTTGTTGTATCACAAGCCGGTGATATGCATGACATGTCTTTTGAGGCCTTGTTGAGGTTGGATAAGTTTACCAAGCTCTTCCCTATTCATTTAAGTGGTGCATCTTCTGAGGACCCAGAGGATTACCTGGATCGTTTCCACGAGGTGTTGCACAACATGGGTATACTTGAGACCAATGGGTCGTTTTTGCAGCATTTCAGACACTGGTTTTGCCAAGAGGTGGTGGAGAGTTATATGTTGACTAGACTAGTCGGGTCGCCTCCACTTACTTGGGATCAGTTTATACAACTATTTCTAGAGAAGTTCATCCCTGTCACTCTGAGAGAACATTACCACATGCAATTTGAGTGTCTTCGGCAGGGTAGTATGACTATTACCTAGTACGAGACTCGATTTGTAGACCTAGTTTGCCATGCCATTATCTTGCTTCCTACTAATAGGGAAAGAGTGAGGAGATTCATTAATGGGCTCACTTTCACTATCAGGCTATAGATGACCAAGGAAACTGGAGATGATATTACCTTCCATAGGGTTGTAGATATTGCTAGACGGATCGAGATGGTCCGTGCTCAGGAGAGAGGGCAGGTGTCTGATAAGAGGTCTCTTCATTTTGGTGGTTTCAATGGTGCCTCATCTAGAGGTAGGGGTACTTTTTGTAGAGGCCATCCACCCAGGCTATTTCAATTAGCGCTTTAGGCATCTCATAATGCTTCAAGGATTTGCGGTCCTTTTGTACCTCATTCTCGGCAGCCAGCCTACAGTGCATATGTGGAATGGGTGCGACCAATTGTATATACCTCTGTTACTATTGAATATAACTCAAAAAGCTTATGTTCCTCTGCCTCAATTATAAACGTTGTTAACCTTCATTAACTGGGTACCTCGTACCCTTTTTCGCCTTGCTCCTTTTACTTGCTGAAACTTGTGCTTATCTTCTTAATCTCTCATTGTCCTTCACCACAAAGATGGATAGGCATTCTTTCCTTAAGGCTTCTTATCAGGAAGCTTACACCTTTCAGTACACCCATGATCTGCTAAAGACCTCATATTTACTTATCGTAGGCATCATACAAAAATACAGTTCCTCTGACTCAGCTCTTCCACAACTATCTCTCTTTCCAACCTTCTGTCCGGATGTAGGCATCGTCTTATTACGAATAAAATAGAATTCTGGAATTTGAATTATTATAAGTGAGCTCTACCACACGATCTAGAGTAAGAAGAAAGAGTGATAATCCTAAATGCCCTATAGCCTTCTGCTTATAAGTGTGGTGCACGACACACCCATAAACAAGACTCTACTAGACACGGCTTGTAGACTCCTTAGGACAGAACTGCTCTGATACCACTTTTGTCACGCCCCCAGGTTCGGGGCGTGACACTATGAACCTAGAGCTCTGATACCAACTTGTCACGACCCAAAAATCCTACCTTATGGTCGTGATGGCACGTAGTATCTAAAACTAGGTAAGCTTATCACATAACGATATAAACAAGCAATAACAACTTGGATATTAATTAAAATTGAGAAAATACTGAAACATAGCCAATACGGAAATACAAAGTCATAATCCCAAAACTCGGTAATACTGAGTCATAAGCTCTACATAGAGTACACAAGAAATCTCAAAATGCAACACTATTTGGAATAATTTAAACGGTAGTAAGGAAATATATAAGGTGACTCCGAGGCCTGCGAGCGCAACAACAGGTATACCTTGAAGTCTCCACAGCTCTGGCTCAACTTTTTCTGGTGACCAACACGATCTGAGGTACCTGGCTCTACACAAAAAATGTACAAAAGCATAGTATGAGTACACCACAATCGATACCAAGTAAGTATCAAGACTGACTTCGGTGGAGTAGTGACGAGGTTCAAGTCAAGAAACTCACTAGTTAAAATAACATGTGCAAGATATCAACGTAAAACGGACAACGGAAAGCATAATAGAATAAATATTAACCAGCTCGAAGAATATGTAAGAACAACTAAATGTAGAATAATCCGCCTTTGCAAATATAATATCAGTGGAATCGAGGCACGTAATGACACATAAATGTCCACCAACAACTCATAAAACTCAAGAAAAATTCACATAATGAAAACAAGAATTTGATCAAAACACCAAACCGCAGTTCCAAATCAAGAACAATAACACGAATTACCCCCGATAGATCTCATCACAATCCCCGACAAGCCACACTTATGCAGTCGCATGCACATTAACAATGGATGTCACCCTTATGCCACCACATGCACGTAAATAGCCACCCTTATCTCGTTGCGTGCACATTAATATTGGAATGCCACCCTTATGTTGCTGCATGCGCATCTCATTTGCAACACAACAATCAACCTACACAACACGTGCCCAAGTGCCACAATGTCACAAAACAACAATACCAAAGTCACAACAAGATATAGCCCACGACTAAACAACAATGTGTACAAGAATCATAATAGTAACATAAGGGTGCGGGGAGTGGACAACAATAAAACCTGTTTCAAATAATAAACAGTCCTAATTCAAGGCATTTTAATAGCGAAAGGTCTAATATGAACAATTACCACACATACGCCCGTATACACACTCGTCACCTTATGTACATGTCATTTCACGTAGTAAAAATGCAAATTAGACCAAAACCTAAGGGAAAATTCCCCCACCCAAAGTTAGGCAAGATACTTACCTCAAACAAGCTAAGTCAGTACTCTAAGAAGCCCTTCCCGCGTGAATCTATTTCTGGATGGCTCGATTCTAGCGAAAATAACTTAATAATATCAATAAAAGCCATAGAAAATAACCCCAAATGATAAAGCTACGATCTTGGTTCAATCATGCAAAGTCAACCCAAAAGGTCAACCGCGGGCTCGCACCCCAAAACCCAACAAAACTCACAAACTCCAAACACCTATTCCAATACGAGTGCAAATATATGTTTTTTGTCCAAATCGACCATCAAATCATCAATTTTTACTTTAGAAAAAATGTTTACTAAAATCCCCGATTTATTCAGTTTGATTCATCAATCAAACGCTAAAATCAAGGTTGAAATCATGAATAATAAACAAATCCAAGTAAAAAAAATACTTACCTCTCCAAGTCGTGAAAATTCCCTCTAAAATCGCCCACATCCGAGCTATATAACTAAAAATATGATAAAATAACCAAAACCCTCGAATAGAGTACTTAAGTGATATGCCCAGATATACACATCGCAATCGCGTAACCTATGTCACGTCCGCGAAGGCAAAATCCTTCGCCTAACTACTGACCCTTCTATACGAATGTGAGGCCACACTTAACCTGTTGGGCCTACACGAACGCGGACCCATACACGGATCGCAAAGAACAAATGTGTGCCATCACCCCCAGCCGACCTTCCTCTACGCGAACGCGACATCTCCTACACGAATTTGCCACTACCACACAAGCTCCGCGAACAGACCTCTCCTTCGCGAACGCAATCTCTCCTTCGCGAACGTGAAGAACAAACTTTGCCTAATACCAAAATGCCTTCTGGGAACGCGACTTCCTTATCGCGATCGCGATGAAGGAAACCAGACATTAGCTATCAGCAGTCCAAAACAACAGAAAATGGTCTGAAACTAATCCGAACCCCACTTGAGGCCCCCGAGGCCCCTAGGACCCCGTCTAGTCACACTAACCAATCCCAAAATATAACATGAACCTATTCGATGCCTCAAATCACACAAAACAACATTATAACAACGAATTGCACCTCAATTCAAGCCTAAGGAACTCACAAAATTTCAAATTCAAAAATTACGCCGAACATGCCTAAACAACTCGGAATTACTTCAAGTTTTGTATGTATGTCCCAAATGACATAGAAGACCTATTCCAACTCCCGAAACCACAATGTTAATCTGATATCATCAAATTCAACTCTCGGTCAAACCTATCAACCTTCCAAACCTTCAACTTTTCAATTTTCGCCAAATATAACCCAATCAACCTAGGAACCTCCAAATCCAATTCCGGACATACATCTGAGTCCAAAATTACGATACGAGGCTATTGGAACCATCAAAATACCATTCTTAAGTTGTCTACATAAAAGTCAAACTTTGGTCAACTCTTACAATTTAAGCCTCCAACCAAGGGACTAAGTGGCCAAAATCAATCCAAAACCTCCCCGAAACCAAATCAGCCATGCCCGCAAGTCACGTAACCACAAAACACACATATGTAAAGCATAAAATAGGGGAAACGGGGGTAAAATACTCAAATGACCAGTCGGCTCGTTACATGGCGGCTCATCCAAGAAGAACAAATCTAAGAAACCCGACGCCGGCCCTCCCTCTACTAACACGATAATCCTTCTCAATTATGTTGCAAGACAGATCTCCATGTTCAAAAGGATTCCTCTGACCCTGAAAACGACAAAAAACAAAGTTGTTGGTAGATACCCATTTTCTATCTGCCCACTCAGTATTCCTGTTGTAAAAGAAGATTGTGGCTGGAACAATATTGAGATTTCAACCCTATGTAAAGGATTACTTTCAACAAACAAGGATACATGTATGTTTACACGTAGCCTTTCACTTTTAAGGCTTGGTAAGGAAATAGATCTCATCATCTTGAAAATAGATCCCATCTATCTTGGAAAGAGGAAAGAGGGTTCTACTTCCAAGGAAAGAGGAAACTATACTTGGAAAATTCACACTTTGACAAAGTGTATTGCAACTTCAATTTGTTTGTCTTCTGTGTGAATAAACATTATAAGGATCCAAATAAAGATTTTGCTATCAATGCGAGCATATTAGCTGCCTACTATTATTTACCTAATGTATAGGATGCCATACTCACAATCAGCTCATTGATTGCCTTTACCTGGACTTCAATTGTAAATTCAGTCGAATTAGTCTGAAATTCGTTTCATTTTAACTAGCTACTCTTTCCTTTCGGTCAATAATAAGTGATCAATTTGCTTTGGGTACACCCATTAAGAAAATATTAAATTCTAGACGAAAATAGTTAGTGTGACTAAGCTAACCTTCATTAAATGTTGCACCATAGTTATAGTAGCACTTCTCTTCTCAAATGTGAGGAGTAAATGACTTTTTATGAATACGTACATAAGGGTAATTTTGGAAAAACAAATTGAAATTTTTCTTGATTATATAAATTGATACTTATTTTGAACCAAAATAAAAAAGCAAATTGGTCACTTATTGTGGACCGGAGGGGCTAACAAAATTACAATTAAGTTTGAGTAGAGTATATATGAGCCTAAAGTTTTAAACTTATAATATACATTTCTGTGTATTCGTTAAACGGAAAAGGGTAAAATATATCCTTCTACTGTTGTTTATTGTTTATTTGTGCCACATGTTATACTTTTCGTCCATTCTTGTCCTGACCGTTAATAAAGTTTGCAAAATTAGCCCTAACCCTAACGTCTCTCCACTGTGGCAGCTGGCCTCATCAATTTTATCCATGTCAGCTGCCATGTCATCGACCCCACCAAATTAAAACCCTAACATAAACGACCCCCCACTCCTCATCTCTCCATCCTTTCTCTCATCCTCTCTCCCTCACCTTATACCAAAATCGCTGGAAACCATGGCATTTCACCGAAAAATTTTCAGCGGGCAAAACTAACCTCCACGGTACTGGCTCTCCTCCTCGTCTCCTTTCTCCTTCTTCATGTTTCGTCATTCAAACAGCAACCCCGTTCTGCCAAACCAACAAATGGAACCGGCGAAACTCGCCGAAAAAGTCACAAGGCCACCACCACTGACTACCTCTACTCTTTCTCACTCTATTCCCTCTTCTTCTTCATTTTCATTCAGCATGAAAACAGGCGAGATCCACAGATCTTGATTAAAAATGGGAAAAACACCACTGCCTTTCCCCTCCTTCATCCAGTGTAAATGATAAAAAATTTATAATTTTCTTAAACATTTTACTGCGCGACAAAAGGGGACACAAGACGAAGAAAGAATAACTATCAAAATCAGACTATGTATTCGAAAAAATTGAGCCAATCCATAAAAAGATACAGCCAATAAATCACCCAAAATGTAACTTGTAAGATCTGAAACAGTAAGGAAACAATTTTTACAGAACAGAGATGAATTTTAAGAGTTTTTCATCAGAAATAGGGAGAAAATCGGTGAGAGTATCAAAAATTTGAACATTGAAAAAAAATCAGCTCAAAATTTCTATTCATTCGATTTTTTCTAAGAGAATACAGGAACACGTGTTCATTTCAATATGTGCAATTAGTTCAAAATGAGCATATGAAATCACAGGGAAAAGATAATGCAAAAAAAAAAAGGAAAAAAACCCTTCAATTTTATTTGTGGATTAAATTACTTCCAATGCTGATATGACATTTTATTTGGTGGGACCTGCTGACTTGGCTGCTGACATGGTCAAAATATTAGAAGGGTCAGCTGCCACAGTGGAGGTACATTAGGGTTAGGGGTAACTTTA
Organism: Nicotiana attenuata; assembly: GCF_001879085.1. Classification (NCBI taxonomy): domain Eukaryota; kingdom Viridiplantae; phylum Streptophyta; class Magnoliopsida; order Solanales; family Solanaceae; genus Nicotiana; species Nicotiana attenuata. Next base: position 302,817 of record NW_017670974.1, on the reverse strand, counting down.
CAAACTTTGTTAACGGTAGGGATAAAAATGGACAAAAAATATAACGGGTGGCATGAATAAACAATAAACCATAGTAGGAATATTTTTGACCTTCTTCCCTTCGTTAAAAGCCTGACCCTTTCAAAACAAAGAAAAGGAAACAGTGGTTTCGCAGTAAATTAGACCACTTCAATAGTCTTGGAATAACTAGCTCCTTTGACCTAAACAACAATTTATTTCTTATTTCTTCTTTTCTTATTGTCCTTATTGCTCCTTTCACAAAATTCACTCTCAAGGGTTATCAATAAAGCATGAAAATCTTCTTTTTGAAGTAATCATGAGTCTGTATATTGTTGATGATCACATTGGTTTTGAACTCCCAACTGCAGCCTCATTCCCAACTGCTAGTGTTATATAGCTCATTATATGAACTAAACATCTGGTATGACAAATCAAAGCCTAGTAAGTCCAACGAAAAATCTCTGATCTTAAAGGGAAAGTCCAAAAGAAAACAAGAAAAACCAAAGAAGCAGTCAATTGTTCAACATATATGAGAAGGTTTTTTTATTGTTCATTAGATTGTTTAGTTCACTAGGTTTTCAACAAAATAAAGAACGAAACTAGTCAAACCATCGTAGCTTACAGGTATTCCAACCACCAGACACCCCCCCCCCCCCGCCACCACCACCACCACCCTTTTCCCTCTTCTCCACGCCAGAAAAAGTATTACATGCTTCCACCTTCTTAGCAATTTCTTGTGTTGACCATACATATAAATATCTTCTTCTTTTCATTATTTCCACCAAAATACCACCACATTTTGAACATGAAACAAAAAATGGATAAACCAACCAACAACAGCCTCAACGAAGGTCTTCTCCATGTCCAAAATCAACCATCATCCTCAAGATTCAAAAGGAAACTACGTTCGGTACTCCTTCTGGCAATACTCTTCACTCTCATCATAGTTACTATCGTCTCTCTCCTGACTATATTCAAACATAAAATCGAGTCAAAATCACTCTCCAATTACCCACTTGATGCAATCCAAACCGTCTGTTGGCTCCCTAACCTCAGTGAAAATCCAGATTCATGTGTCAACTCCATCGCCTCCTTTTACTATGCAGATGTGAACCCTCCACCATTATGGTTAAACAGAGACAGAATTAACCCTTCACAAATATTAATGCTTTCCCTCCACGCTTCCATGAATGAGCTTTTTGACCTTTCTTCGTCAGCACCCGAAACAATAGTCTTACATTCAAATAAGCCTAAAACAAAGTCATTATTGAAGGAATGTCAAGGGATGTTCAAGTTCTCACTCATTCAGCTCAATGAATCATTGAAGAGTTTAGGCGACGACCCAGATGAGAAAATTCTCGCCACGAACAAATTAGTTTGGGATTTGCAGAGTTGGATTGGTGAGGCCCAGGGTCAAGTGGAGAGGTGCATTGACTGGTTGGAGATGACAGAGTCAACAGTGGCGGCGGAAATGAAACGGAGAACTCGAATGTGTCAGCAGTATATGAGGAATAGCAGAGGAATCTTGAAAAATGTGGATGAAATCTTTGACATATTTTATCCGGGAACAGGATCAGTATTTGGTTCTTTGATTTTGGAGTTCTTTCAATATGATCTTTATGTTTGGTTCTTATTTTTGCAGTATTTGTTCTTGTTTTTTCTTTTTTGTCTTATCCTACGTTCTTAATGATGTCAAATTAGTGTTATGGCTTGGTGATACGAGAATTATTAGTTCAATAATCAAAAGAATACAATGGTCATACGTTCAAATTTTAGTAATCTCAATCATGGTCTCTCTTGTAAATGATGTGAAATTACCCAGAAAGAAATAAGGTTACGAACTCAATGATCTTCTGCACGAAGTACATCTTTCTTCTATGCATCCCCTTCTTCTTGTTGGGACAATGGTATAATTCAGTAACGTTAACATCTAACACAACCTTAAAGTATTTATGAACATAATAGCAGCGGAAATATGGGACTAAGTGGATAAATTCTGGGTGATGTATTTTTTTGATAACCGTGATGTCCCCGTTAATTAGTTTGCACGTACATCAACTAATTCCACGAGATACCTGCTACCTTCTAATCAGCACACACGACTCAATACTATTCTTTCTGTGGGAAACTCGCTGATCATCGAAATAAATTTTCTTTCTTTTTTGTTAATCCAGCTGATTGCCTTCATTTTTTTCTCATATAGGGTGTGTTTGGTACGAAGGAAAATATTTTCATGGAAAATGAGTGGATTTGTCACTTATTTTCCTTTGTTTGGTTGGTGAGTGGAAAACTTTTTTCAGAAAATATTTTCTAGTGTTTGGTTAGAGAGCAGAAAATATTTTTTTATGCTACTCTCCTCACCCCCGTTCCCCCAAGTCCCATGTTTCCTTGCTCGCCCTCTTCCTCCTCCCCCCAAAAAAAATAATTGGAAGTGATCAAAGTATAGGTTTTTTTTCCAGTGTGTGAATTCTCAATACATATTGTTTAAATATTTATTTCATAAAACAAAAATCCACAAATTTGTCAATCCATGAAGTAGTGTTAAAGATAGACATTGTGTCTAGCTCTACTTCAAAATTAAGCTAGCTTACGAGAATATGAAACATTTGACAGTTATAGCTAATAAATTGTAGGGAAGTACTCCCTCCGGTCCAAAATAAGTGATTTTTTGGATATTTTCACACAGATTAAGAAATCCACCTTTTAACATTAATTAGCAATGAAATTGACCATATGAACTTTTACTATTTCACATAAACACTCCTAACACATATTCCAACACTATTTACTCAAAGACAATGTAGGAAAAAAATAATTAACTCATTCTTGAAATCTGAAAAAATTACTTATTTTGGACCACAAGAAAAAGACCAAAAAAATTACTTATTTTGGACCGGAGGGGATGTAAGTAGTTTTTCAAGTAGTTTGAAATTTCTGTGTACAACATTTAGGTACACGGATATTATCACACTCAAACTCAAGAGAAATAATGTTGGAATCAATTAATTACCCGAATCAGAGTAGGCGTAAAAGCAGACAAAACAAAAATACTAAGAGAATGTACTGTACCCCAAATATACAGAGGGTATCCACAAATTGTACATTAGACAGAAAAGAAGCAACCATACTTTGATCACTTCCAATTATTGGATAAAACATCTCAGAAACACTCTCCATATTGCTCAGAATCGTTAAGCTATTGCTCAGTACTCGTCTACTGCTCAACATATACTCGAACCTCAACTTATTCAGACAAACTTCAAGTTTTGGCGTTTCTCTATATAACCACCCCATCAATTCTCTCAAGCTTTTCGATACAACGAAGCTTAGCTCATTACGAAAATTAACATCCAAAGTCGCTAAATAGCTGTTCAATTGACGAACTGAGTCGTTGAACATAGATTCACAGTGTTTGAGGGACCTGTCGTTTGACTCTGATAAGAGCGTAGAAAGTTTGTTGAGTTCATCTATGGCTGTGTGGAACGAGAAAGAGAAAATTCGAGATGCGTTGATTTTGGATGATGGGTTGTTCTTATAGATAGGAGATAAGGACTTGAAGCATGTAGTAGGGTACTGAGTCAACGAGCAGATGGATCTGATTGCCATGGTTGGGTTCTTGGCTGGTGACTTTGACTCGAAGTCCTGTTTCATTGTCGTGAAAACAGAGATTATGGCTCCGATGATGAAAGTGAAAACGATGAGTAAAATGATGATGAATTTAAGCTTCTTTTTGCGTCGTGATGTTTGATCCTGCTCCACAAGGAGGCTGTCTCTAACAGAAGAATTCGATATAGTACTGTTGGCTGTGTCAATCTCCATAGCTGACTTGAAAATTTTGAGGATCTTAATTTGGGGCTGAATATGTGTAGAAAAGGGAATACGGAAAACGGTTAAATGTGAGGAGCAATAATAATGGAGGAAGACTTATCTCTTTAGTTGGAAATTGTGGAACTTTCTTTGGTCAAGCTGGGAGAAAGTGTCAAGAAAGGAACAGCTTGTGACTTTTGCGTCTTTGATGAAGCATTGAAATATGTTGTAAAGACAGAGCGTGCACTATTTCATGTCATTTTATTTATCGCTTTAGCTTATTTCATGTGAAAAAATAATAATTACAAGGGATAATTTACTAAGGCCTCATTTGTTTGCACTCAATGGAGGTCTGAATCTTTATCATTCAGATCTTAGACATTAAGTGCGTTTGTTTTTGAAGTCTGAATCTTAATTATTCAGATTTTAATCATTAACTATTTTTTTTACTTCACAACCACTTAATGGGTCTGAATAGGTTTTTATGATTAAGATCTATAACAGCGACTTAATTTCATTAAGATGCTATCACATATTCATTATTATCTGCCGCCACCGCCTACCATTATCAACTACCACCATGCCGCCACCACCACCATACTCAACCACCACCACCACGTCACCATCATCCTCAATTGTAGCCGCCACCATTATCAACCATTACCAACCACTATCCCCGCCACTCCGACCACTATTATTCTCACCCACAATCAACACTCATCCACCTCAACTACCACAACTGACCACTCCATCATCATCAACAATCACAGCCGGTACTGACTACTAAAAAATCTAGTTTTAGCGACGGACAAATTCTGTTGCTAAATGGAGAATCCGTCGCTAATCTCATTTAGCGACAGATTAACAACAGATTATCAAGAAATTTTGCTAGCTACGGGCAATTTAGCGACAGATTAGCGACGACGTTCGTAGCTAATTCCAGTTTTTTTAGTAGTAATCTTATAACTTACCTCTATCCACCCAACACCTTCCTCAGTCACAACTATTACCACCACCCGCCATTATTAAGTATCACCACCCACCACCACCATCCTCAATCATAATCGTCACCACTACCAATCACTACTAGCTACTAGCATGAACCACCATCATCAACCAAAACTACCACCAACCACCGCCTCTAGTAGACATTCACCCGTTAGCCATCACCACCAACAACTATCATATTTTAAAAAGCTATATATTTTATTGATAGAATATTAGATTAGTTAGTATTTCATTTAAATTTTATGTTTATTAATTTTTAAAAAAAGATAAATTTTGTACATTCAGATGTTAAAATTAAACAGTCTTAATTATTTCTATTCAGATCTTAATACACATCTTGATATATTCAGATGTGTATTCAGTTCAAATGTCTTAATCTTAATACACATCTTGATATCCAAATGTGTATTCAAATTCAGACGTCTTAATCTTAAAGAAAACAAATGAGGCCTAAATTACTTCTATTAAATTCTTTGCGAGAAATAAGAAGTATTAAAAAGACTGTTAAATTGGGACGGAGAAAGTAGTTTCTTATAATTAAATTTGTCATGTCATAAAATCTCATCGGAAAATAAAAAAATCCGACGAAGATGACTATAGAGGCTGATTAGGTAAAGTAATTTTTAGATGACGGAAAAAAATTTTAAATGACTTTGATAACCAATTACCCTAGATCAGTGATCATTTACACTATATTAAAAATATGATGCCCCTTAATGAAATGTCGCTCAACTTTTTCCCCCTTTAAAATTATATTTCGCATTGGATAAAATTAATAATTAAATTATTTACCTAATATTTAGGACAACTTTAAAATCAATTAAAAAATTTCTTTTTAGAAACTTTTTTATATACAAAAAATCAGAAAACTCGCAGATAAGCTGGGTATCTAAAGAACATAAGTTCCGAGTTGCCGCCAAGTTCTAATAATTAAGAATTTAATTAAACCACATAAATACACAAAATCTACCAGCTAAACGAAAGAACATAAACTTTAGGAAAAAACCAAAAAGATACCTGAAGATTGTTTCGTTGTTTGTTTTTACCGTGAAAATGGTAATAACAATTAAATTTGATTATGGGATTCTAAAAATACGTGATCTATTTTTATGCTAGTTGTTAAGCAGTTGATGCTATGTGAAAGACTTAGAAGCGAGATAAGAGCTTGAAAACGAGATATTAATCAAACCGAATTACTATCGGTCGGGGGCTCGAGGTTGCTTATTCGGGGCCTTGAGGTCGAGTTGGATGCCCGGCTGGGAGCTATCGAGGGTAGTCGATGGGCGACTAACAGTTATAATGAGATCAATGACGGCTCTTTTGGCCAATAATAAGCAATAAATGAAGAACAATAAATAGAATACAATGAATGTAAGCAATAAATGAAGCAATGACCTGAGGAGAATATGCTAGAGGGCAGAGAGAATGTTCTTGTGTATTTTGATATGTAGTCACCAGATCTCTACAAAATGGCCAGGACCCCCTTTATATAGGAGGAAAATCCCTATATAGTACAAAATGCATTAATTACAAAGATACGGAGATGGGACAGCTAGTTGACGTCCTGACCCGGGTTCAGGCCTAGTCTGATAGGCTCTGTCGGCTCTAGCTGCACGTCTTGGGAACTCCCCTCTTTTTATCGTAGCTGTCGATTTGCGCCGCCTTGAGGTTGAGCATCGATGGCCCTTCAAGGCGAATCTCAACCCTGGTCCCGAGCCTTTAGTGAGCTTTGCATATGAAGCGTTATAACGGCCGAAAATCGGACCCTCCGATTTGACCGCATACAGATAGTCCCCGCGTTTCTTAGAGTAAGACGATAAGGAACGACCCTGATAACCATCCTTCCGGATTTCCTGCGATGTCGTAATGCCGATGATGTAAGCCTTCGTGATAACCGAGAAATCCCATTGCTTCATCTTTCAGAACTATTCATAGCACTACCATTTCTTATTCTTCAAAGCAATGATGTCGTTGCCGGTTCAACTCCCAAGGATGCATTAAATGCGCCTGGCGATACGTCTTTCAAAGACACTAATGGCGACATCGGTTACGCTGTCGACCTTCCTATAAATGGGAACCTCCTGGAATCAACTTTTATTCAAGTGTCTTGCAATATCTGTCCATCCTTCCCTTTTCATCGTCTTCGTCGACTGTTGCCCACCATGTTTGAGGCCTACTGCCCTAAAGATGCATGGCGGCGTTCCTACCATCCATACCATAGCCTTTTTTCAGGGCCCTTCTTTGTTGAGCGAGACTACGCCGTTTTGTCGTTGTTGTTGTTGTTGTTGTTGTTGTTGTTATTGTTGTTGTTGTTGTTGTTGTCGTTGGCTCGAGGCGACGAGGCAGAGAGGCCGATTTCTCCTAATTTGGGGGAAATGATTGGACTCTACACCGCTGCTCAAGGAGGTGGTCGGATTCTACACCGCTGCTCACTTCCCCCGACTACCCGGTGCGACGCCTCACTCATTTTGCTCTCCACGGAGTGAGGTGGTACTATCTACTCACCGTCGTATCCCACACCGGGGTAACGTCTCAAGAAGCGGCTTACTGGTGAAATCCATACTAGCTAAATTTTTCACCCAGCCACTTCTTCCCCCGTTTCTGCCTCTTCTGCGTCAGTTTGCTCTCCTCCACCACTTTCCTCTTCTTCATCTTCTCTCTTGGAGATATCATTCTGGAGGACCGAGATGAGACCCCAGAGGAGGTGGCGGTCGAAGACATTGCCGCCAAGGATGCATGCCCGAGGAGATGGTGCTCGAAGATGCTGCCGCTGGGGGTGAAACCTTGAGAATAGATTAGGTTCTTGTCTTTTACTATATGTGTACCCTTTTGCTTCTTTGTTTCTATTTAAGGACCCCTCGTGGGCTTTTGTAATCATATGTAAGGACCCCTCGTGGGACTTTGTAATGAAGTGTTTATGAATACAAAGACGTTTCCCCAATTTTGTATTTGATGTTTGCTATATTTTCCTTTATTTGCATTTATGGAGACTCTGAATGCGTGATTCCACCGGCTGGTGCCAATATCGGGCCCAGATGTGAGTATTTTTTCCTGACTTTTGATTGATTAATACGGCTTCCTGTGGAACCCTTTGATGTTCCTTGGATCGAGCCTGGATTGGACCGATAAACTCGGGTCACCGAGGCCTTGACTTCGAGTTGAAAAGAAAATAGTGTTTCGAGCCTTGAGACCGAGATTTACCATTTAGACCCCGCAATAATCTTTGAGGGGAAACTTGCTCGGAGGCCCGAGGATCGGGACTGCCTTTAAGCTTTCGAGAGCAGTCCCCGAGTGGGGGTTCGTTCAAACCCGGGCCACCTGGAAACTTGCTTTGAACTTAGCGTAAATATCCTTAAGGCGTTGTAGATAGATCCCGGACGAGAGTTTACCCGAATTCAGATGGTAACCCGGGGCCAAGCCCATACGGGTGGAGTTTAAGTGCTTATATCCTTCTTGAGAGGAGCCTTTGAGATTGGGTACTACCTTGAGTTTTGTAATGATGCCAATAGCTTCCTGGAGCCTAACTTCTTTTTGATGGAGGTCCTCGAGGTCGGGTACCACCTCGGGACTTGTGACGATGTTGTTGGCTCCTTGGAGCCTAACTTCTTTTTGATGGAGGTCCTCGAGGTCGGGTACCACCTCAGGACTTGGTCGACGCGAGGTTTTCGACCTTGGAGCGTCGTATGGCGACGTCGAGTGTAGGATATGGTCACAAAATGGCCCAGTCGACTCTGCCGGCGTATCTTTCCAAAGCGACAGAAGCTTTAGCCAATATTTTTAATCGGCCCCCGAGGCAGGCGAGTGGTCGCCGCTTTTCCCGAATATAGGGTTGTCTTCGCCCCTTTGGAGATTCCGCTACTCTGAGTAGTTACCCTCTTTCATCGAGTTCTCCTTCCTTGCGCCAATTTTTCTTTAACTCAAATCTTTTGCCCAAGTCTTCGTTTCCCCTTCCTTCGTTTTATTATAGCCATGGATGCTACGCTCGAATCCGCTCGGCAAGGAGAAAAGAGCTCTGCCTCTGGGCGTTTTGCTTCGGGAGGGAATCTCCTGCCAGAAGAGACTCCCAACGTTCTAGGTTATCAGGATTGTGCCTCGAAGTTCATTTCTTTAATAGGAGAGGAGCATCTTGAGTTGGTGAGGAAGGACTGTGGATGGGGGGAAAGGTAGTATTACGTGTACTTTCCCCGGGAGAGAGAGTTATGGACCATGCTGAGGGGCTTTTGAACGTATATACGTACCCCTTCATGCTAGGTCCCCCTGATAGGGTCGTGCTTGATTTCTGTCGGAAATACCGGGTCACCTTGGCGCAGATTCAACCGTCATTTTGGTGGATAGTATTGATGATGAGGTTCCTTGCGAAGAAGGCGGGGCTTGAATTCACGCGCAGTCACCTTATCAGGCTATACCGACCTTTTGACCATGATGCCGGTCGGCCACGCCTTTCGTCGTTGATGATGAAGAATACGGAGATTGGGAGTGGACGAGTCGATTTGTCTGAGTGCGGACTGTTGATATCATCCCCGTGGAGTTTATGCCATTCTCTAAGGAATCGAATTATACACGTAAGTGGTACACTCGTGCCTTCGTAGCTTTTTAATTACGGCGAAGGAGTGTTCCGTAAGTGTGCTTTCTTTTCCTTTTCTGCAGCAATTTCGTGGATGCCGCGCGAGGTCCCTGATCTGCCAAATTAGGCTCGGGAGTTGGTGGCCCACTCGACCCGCGACGAGCGTAAGTGGCAAGCTTTGTCTAGGGGCCGATGGGAGGCAAAAACATCATGCTGTGCGAATCGCTCTCACCCCTTTTTTTCTCGGAAGGGCGCCTTTTCTTTCTGTATGCTAACTCTGTTATTGTAGGCATCGGGGAGCCTTCTGAGGCGAGGTTGTGCCCCTTTGGAGAGGAAGAATGGTTGCTAGCTTCTAGGCTAAAGAATGATAACAATAAGCAAGAGATACCTCTGTAGGGCGACAGTGCTCAAAGCAAGGTGAACCTGGACCGGGGGCCCGGAGTGGAAATATTGACTGAGCCTGCCACGCCTGTGATTTCTGGTGTTGGCAAGGCGGTCTCTCCTCCGATGTCGCCCTCTTTTTCCGTCGGAGGTACTTCGAGGGATACTTGAAACCCGGGATCATATGTGCCGAGCGCCCGTGCCCTGACCGGGGTCGATTCTTTCGGAGCTGAGGGAGCCAGGCTAGCAGATGTGCGCTCGGCCTTCGAAGAAGCCCAGCGGCTTCACTATGTGGTGAGTTTTGGCACAGGCCCTTCGAGTTTCGTGCCCTCCCTTCCTTATTGAGTTTTTCTTTGCAGGCTTTTGACAAGCTTAAGTCCGAGCTGCTTCACCGCGAGGCCAGGCTGCGGGAAGTTCTGGATGAGGAGAAATCCCTCAGGCTCCTTTGTGATGAAAGGGAAGTCGAGCTGGCGCGCTTACAGTATGAGGCGAGTCGTAGCTTGAATTATGAGAGCTATTTGAGGGAGCAGGTAGTTTTTGTTCCGAACGGGTGTGTGTTCTTTCTTCTAGCTCTTGAGGCTGATGTTTCGTTTACTTCATTTGTAGAAAAAAACGAAGGACCAGGAGCGCCTTCGGAACAAAGTTGGCCGAGTCGAGCGCGAGTATGACGAGTTAAAGGCTCGGGCGAACGCTCAGGCTTCGGCAGAAAAGGGTGCCCTGGGTAAAGCCTCTGCCTTTGAGGTTCAACATTGCTTAGCTCGTGATAATAAATTGGTTCGAACAGACATGATTACAAAGCTTGAGTCTGAGCTTTTGAAGATAAAGGCCGAGGTTGTGGACGCTCGGGCTGAAGCTGTAATGAGCCGAACTAAGGCCGACCAAAAAGTGGCGGTCTATTTGAAGGACACTGCCGATGCTCAAGCTGAGCTGAGAAGGATTTTTGACCGCGAGGGCAGGAGCAAGGAATATGCTCGGTGTAAGTCTCAAAGGGAAACCCTCGAGGAGATCCATGTTAGGTGCTTCGACCTCTCGGGAGAGGTGAAACGGGCGAGGGTGGACGACCGAGGCGCTAGGTCACTTCTATCCGACGTCGAGGATAGCGAGGATGAGGCTGACGGGCCGTAGTCCCCAAGGGGAATGTAGATTTCCTTTTTCCGATTCTACACACAGTATTTTCAAAATATGTTGTAAATGGAGCTTGTGTTTTTTTGTATATATATACGAAAGAAAACCTTGTGGTTTTGTTTCTTCTGTATCTCTTCCTGTCTTGAATTTAGCCATATGAACTGGTCTTTGAGATGAGAGGAGCCCTTAGATTCGTGGTATGGCCCTGAGGCTCATTAGGCTGGCTCGTAGGCTTTTACGCACTTGGTCGATGCGACCTTTTAGTGTAAGCTGGCGACAATGGCTCTTATGCTTTTGCTCTTAGGCAGCTTTAGTTAACTATTTGTGTTCAGTCTCCGAATCAGGTTTCGACTCGAGCTCATTTGACCCTCAAGTTTTGAATTTTAAGCTGGCGACAGTGGCTCTTACGCTTTGGGTCGGTGCAACCGTTTATGCGGGCTGGCAACAATGGCTCTTACGCCTTGGGTCGATGAGACCTTTTGTGCGGGCTGGCGACAATGGCTCTTACGCCTTAGGTCGATGCGACCTTTTATGTAGGCTTTATTTTTCCCTCGATAAGGATTTTTTGAAAGTGTTTGCCTAACTCTTCGACGGTATAATAAAAACCTCAATTGTGAGTCATTATATGGCGATGATCGAGCACCTCGGGAGGTTTGGCTCGGAGGCTGAGTATCTCGAAGCCAGTGTTTAGGAGCTGACATGGTCGAAGCTCTTTTGCCTATGTCGAGGGTAACCTGTTTAACCGGTTCTTTCAAAGTAGATTCGAAGTAATTGAAGGCCCGTGATTTTGTAGTGACGGTCGGGCGTCCCCGAGTCACATTAGTTTGGCTGGTACAGCCTTATGACCGTAGTCATTTGTGCTTGGCCGGAGCCATCTTTAATCCCGAGTGAAGTAGTTTCGGCATCTATATCGAGGGTATGCCTTTTAGAGGTCTTACAAGTTCGATATATAGCCTTAACTTTGAGATTGGATTTATGCCTTTAGTAAGGTCTTACAAGTTTGACATGCCTTTGAGGTCTTACAGTTTTGGATACTTGGTACAAGTATGGTTCATGCCTTCACTACAAGAAATCTATCTTTTAGTGGCAATATTTAGTGGCGACTTTATTTATTGCTACAAATATCAAATTTATTGTAGCGACTGTAAAAGTCGCCACAGAAGATAAACTTTTAGTAGCGACTTTCTTAGGTCGCCTCTAATATGTGCCACTAAATCCTGAATTTTTAGTTCCCACTATTAACAAAAAATTGGCTCCAAAGTTTTAGGAGCCACTTGAAAAATATCGCCCCTATAGGTCTTTTGGAGCGACTAGGTCGCTACAATAAATTAAAAAAAAATCACTTAAATTAAAAGAATCAAAGAAAGAATATGAAAGGCTAGTTTACAGAGAAGAGAAGAAACGTACTTCTGCAGCTTCATCCTTTCACTCTCTCTCAACAAAAGGAGTTTTCTCCCACTCTTATTAAAAATTATCCATCCAATTCCCTCAAATCTCTTGAATCTATCCTTAAATTGCATATGTAAACCGATACCCAAAGCCCTAATCAGTAATTATATTCTCAAATTAGGTATGTGTTTGAATCCTAAATTCTTTGGGTGGTACATGCAGCTAGCGAGAATGATTATTTTTTCAATTTCACCTTTAATTTCTCTGACCCATTTGAAAATATACAGGAATCAGAAGTAATTTTTCTTGAATAGCCATCGCCTAAAGCCCTTTGTCAGTGTCGATTGCTCGTTCGCTGGGTAAGTTGAAAACTTATTTCTGAAATTTTAGTCCTTTTGATAATTGCATGTATGGTATTCCTCTAAAACTATGAAATGTGATGTAGGTGTTATGGGTCTTCATTTTTCTTGATATTTTTCTATGGAACCCGAATTTTTTTCTTGATATTTGTCACATGTTGGGCGGTCTCCAGTAGACAAACCTCTGTACAAGTATCTGTACATCAGATAAGATGGTTTGATTGAGAATCTTGTAACCCAACTTCAGAAATATGCCACATTACTAGTGCAACATGTAGATCTATGGATTTATTTTCCTTTTTAAATATTGGATAAATTGCACGGCAAATTCATATTCATTTCTTCTCTGTGTCTCAAGTATTTATACATCATGTTCATATTCAACTACAGTGTGTGTGAAGCAGAGTCTAGATGGTCCAATATAAGAAAAAGAAAGAATGTCTCCTTCCATTTCTGCTATTCCTAGAGTTCAAATTAGTTATGCTGTGGTCACCAGAATGGTCCATTAAAGAAAATGAAAGCATTCAAAAAGAGTTCATTCAACAAGGAAATGTCACCTTGCATCACATAATTCCTTCATCTTCTTTATATTAACGAAGATATAAAGAGATTTAGGACTAAACTTTAACTAGAACCATAAGAAATCAAATCAGCAACAAATTATTTAAAGCTGGCATCTTGTTGACAAAGGTAGAATATTGGTATATCCACAATTACTGCAACTAAACTAATTAATGCTAATCAACATACAACCATAACTGTAAGTATTATTGTAAACATTTCCCTCTTTGACTAGTATAGTATTATTGTATTTTCATTTGATGCACTGTTTCTATTGAGATGCTACTCTTAATAGGAAAAAGTTGTTGCTGCAATACTATTTTTTTATGGGTGATTTGATTTGTTCATATTTTCCACTTATGTTCTTGTTGATATGTCGGTTGTTGTTGCACTTCACTTTTAGTTAATTAATTGATTGCCTGTTATCTTAAAAAATAGGAATGGAGAAAAGTTGGTTGAATCTTAGGAATAGAGGAGACCAAAGATATAGAGATGGAGTAGACGGTTTTCTTAGTTGGCATTCAACCAACCAAGGGTGAGCACTATGATTCGATGTCCTTGTAAAGGATGTATGAACACTGTGTTCAAGATAAGGACCGATGTAAGAGGAGACTTATTGAGGAAGGGTTTCTGGGATTCTTATAAAGTGTGGGACTTGCATGGAGAAGTGTTAGTTAGAGGTAAAAATTCTAATGTACCACACAATGATGAAGTAGGAGATGATAACATTGAAGAGGATAATATTACAGAAATGATTCACGATGCTTGTGGATACACTAATGTGGTAGATGATAATAATTTTTCAGAGGATAATGAAGAGCCAAATATACATGCAACAAAGTTCTACAAATTATTAGAAGATGCTCAAATTGAACTTTATCCTGGTTGTAGTAAAGTCTCAAAGTTGTCTTTTGTTGTTAAACTACTTCACTTGAAGTGCCTTAACCATTGGAGCAACAAATCGATGGATGAACTGTTGAGCTTTTTGAAAGAAGTTCTTCTGGAGGGGTCGTTTGTACCAAATTCTTTCTATGAAGCGAAGAAAGTTCTTCGTGACCTAGGGTTGGGGTACAACAAAATAGATGCATGTCAGAATGATTGTATTTTATATTGGCGCGATTATGCCAATGCTCAATCATGTCCTAAGTGTGGTAAGTCTAGATGGAAGTCAGACGAACAAAAAGGAAAGAAAGTAGCTTGTAAAGTATTGCGACATTTTCCAATCAAACCAAGGCTTCAGAGATTGTACATGGCAAAAGAGACAGCAAAAAAGATGAGGTGGCACAAAGAGGAAAACATTGATGATGGTGTCTTGCGACATCCGTCCGACTCCATTGCCTGGAAATCCTTTGATGAGCGACATCCCACCTTTCAGCTGAATTAAGAAATGTTCGATTAGGTTTAGCAAGTGACGGGTTCCAACCTTTTGGTAACATAAGTGCCAATCATAGCATTTGGCCAGTTGTACTAGCTACATATAATTTGCCACCATGGGATTGCATGAAGGATTCGTATTTTATGATGACACTTCTTATTCCAGGACCCAAGTATCCAGGTAATGATATAGATGTATACTTGCAACCAATGATTGAAGAGTTAAAAGAATTATGGGATGGAGTGGAAACTTATGATGCATACTCAAAATCTAATTTTAAGATGCGTGCAGCTATCATGTGGACGATTAATGACTTTCCTGCGTATGGAAACCTTTCAGGATGGTCAACGAAAGGCAAGCTGGCATGCCCTTGTTGCCACAAAGACACAAAATCAGTTTCTTTGCGTAATAAGTTGTGTTATATGAGCCATCGTCGCTTTCTCCCAATAGATCATCCATGGCGCCGAAATAGGAGGAAATTTGATGGGAAGGTAGAAAATGGGGTTGCACCAAATCCTTTAACAGGCGATGAAGCACTTATACAATTACAAGGGTTGGGAAATATTAGTTATGGGAAGGGAAAAAAGCGAAATGTGATTTTCCAAAAAGTGCTTACAATTGGAGGAAGAAAAGTATTTTTTTTTCAATTGCCTTATTGGCGTACTCTTTTGTTACGGCATAACCTTGATGTAATGCACATTAAGAGAAATGTGTCAGATAATATTATATCAACCGTGATGAATATGGTTGGAAAGACAAAGGACACACTAAAAAGTAGATATGATTTGGTGGACCTTGGTATTAGGCAAGAGTTGCATCCAATAGAGGATGGGGATAATATATTATTACCTGCAACATGTTATGCATTGTCCTCGGAAGAGAAGTTGAAGTTATGCTATTTCTTGGCTAATTTGAAGGTTCCTGATGCATTTTCATCAAACATTTCAAGGTGTGTCAACGTACTTGAAAAAAAGATTTATGGATTGAAAAGTCATGATCACCATGTATTATTGCAAGACATTCTCCCAGTTGCAATACGTGGTTTGTTGCCTAAGGCAGTGTGTGAACCAATTATAGAGCTAGGCAAATTTTTCAAAAATGTATGCTCTAAGTCCTTAACAATTGAAGGTCTTGATATCCTGGAGGCTGAATGTGCCTGCACATTATGCAAACTAGAAATTATTTTTCCTCCGGCATTCTTTGATGTCATGGTTCATTTGCCAATTCACTTGGCAAGAGAGGCAAAGCTTGGTGGACCAGCTCAATTTCGATGGATGTATCCTTTTGAGAGGTAATGTGTTCTATAATAAAATTGCCATATTTGTTAATGACACATTACATTAATGAATCATTTGCATATAGGTATTTGCGAACACAAAAGTCATATGTCCGCAATAATGCTCGTCCTGAAGGTTCAATTGCAGAAGGTTATTTGGCAACGGAAAGTCTCACATTTTGCTCACGATACTTAAAGAATATCTCAACCAAGTTCAATAAACCAGCTAGAAATGATGATGGTTCCGTGTCAAATGGTGAGATGTCTATCTTTAAGAAAAGTGGGCAAACAAAAGGTGGTTCAGAAGGCATCAGGTTATCTCNAGACAGGACAATATCAAGCAACCCTTTGCAGAGACTTTCTGTTGAGACAGTTTCATCAAGAAATCTGGACAGAAGTGCGTATCCTTCTCCAGAAGCTGAAAGAGGTAGTGCAGGTTAGTTTTTATTTTTCCCTTTAATGTAACTACACATCTAGAGCTGAGCTTGGTTACTACTGTTGGAGCCTGAAATTGCCATTTCCTATATGCTTTTCCTTTTAGCTGTTGTTTTCTCCTTCTCTATATCTTATATTCAGGCAGAGAATGTCAACAGAAATAAGAGTCAACAGAAAACCATGTCATTTCCTCTTTTATGTAGCTATAAATGATTAGTCATTTTACTTGCTCCCGGAATTGATAGATTTGTCTTTGAAATTGTTCATTGTCATGCTCTATAAGGTAATCAGAATCTGATCTCTTCAATCCCACCTAGATATATCCTTAGTTTAAACTGGGTAACACTGACCTTACTGGCATAGTTTGTAATTGGACATAAATGGGATTTTCACTTTTAATTAATAGTAAATAGATCATTTTTCGAAAAGGAAGTTGGAAGAGCAACTAGAGCACGTGAATGTGGAAGTAGACAAACGGATCAGTGTAGAAGTAGCCAAGAGGATTCAAGAACAACTGGCTGCTATCATGACTGGAATGCAACGGGTGATCTACTCTTAATGGTTTTGCTTATAGTTTGTGAAGGCCAGTGTTAAAAATAGCGTCCGCTTTTTATTCTCATTCTTCTTCTTCTTCTTCTTCTTCTTCTTTTTCTTTCTAAACATCCAAAAAGCGCCGAAATGCTGGCGAATTTTTTTCAGAAAAGTTCTGCCCCGTTTCTGCCCAGATTCTGCCCAATTGATGCTACTCTTTAAATCAAAATGAGATGTTTCTTTTTGTCAAACAAAGAGATTTTCAATCTCTAGTCTTTATGATAACTGATTATTATTCAAATTCAGGAAAGTTTACTATTAATCTCATTTGATATAGCTCCTTCCCCTTCAAAAGGCGTTCTCTGTTTAAAGGGGAGGTCTAAGAGGAATTCAGGAATATGTCTAAATATTGTTGCTTTGTTCTCAAGAAAAGAAAATCTGTTGCTTTGATTCCCAATTGGTTCTGTGTACTGTCAAAGTTTTGAGTCTGGCGAATAACTAGCTATAACTCTTTGAGTTCCTGTATTTGCTTACTTGATACAATTTTGATTTCAAAATGATGTGTGCAGAAAATGGTATTTAGCAATATGTGAACATTAATCAGGAATTTTCATCTCTTCTGCCTCACAGTCCCTCCCATGTGGTTCCAGCATACCAGCAATTCTCTAGTAGACTTTGGCATAACGCATTTGATTCCTTTCAAACTTAGAAATAGTTGACATAGCTGATCACTGACTTCACAATGTATAAAGATGGTTAATGCTCATTCACATAAATGGCATTTGAGCACAGTTGCATTCCTAAAATTATCTTGAGTTAAACATGCATCTTCAACAAACGATTCTGTCTTCATTAAAGGCCAAATGATCTGTTGTCCAGTATTATTGAAGGCTATATAAACATACTATATTGATGCCTTTACTTGAGAAGCATGGTTATTGACTTTTGGTTGATTTGAATGCTCATCTTTTTCACCTTGCATCTTATCATAGCATGCGTGTTTAGTATTTGCGTTCATCTGAACTACCACTCTTATTTATTGGAATTTTTTTAACTTCTATTGAAATATTTGTTGTTGCGGTCATGTAGAACATAACGCCGAAACCTTCTTGGCATGTATTTGATGGTATACTAGCTCGTAGGCTCTTTAATCTTCAAGACTGCATTTGCTTACAAAATTGCTTAAGTTAATTATTTCTTAGGTTTACTCACTGATTATAGGTGTGTCAATTTGGTTTGAATGTGTTGTATTTGTATACAATGTGTCACCAGTATGTAATATCAAACTCACTAATTGTATGCAAGTGATGGACTGATATGGGCGTATTATGCTTTTACCTTGCCCAAGTAACAGGGCTCTAATAGACAATGTACTCTTAGAAATTGTTCCTTGCTTTAGTTCCTTGAAATTGTTCCATAACCTTAAAGAGTTCAGCTATCCTACTTGAGAAATTTTCTGAAGTTAATGTTCTTATATGTATCATTTTTCACCTTGATGTTATCTTCAAGCTCTAACAATGTGATCTTCTATTTGTTTCTTTAATAATAGGGTCAAGGTTCTTAAACAATGGTGACAATGAAGGAGGAGCTTGAAGCTAAGGCACTCAATATTTTGCTTTTTGGTTATATGTAAATGCGTAAAATGACAATGAAGTATTACGTAGTATATATGCGGAGGAGCTTATGGCTAAGGCACTCAATATTTTTCTTTTTGGTTATATGTATATGCGTACAATGACAATGAAGTATTATGTAGTGTATATGCGGAGGAGCTAAGGCACTCAATATTTTGCATTTTGGTTATATGTATATGCGTACAATGAAAATGAAGTATTGCATAGTATATATGTAACTGAACTTTTAGTAATGGAAGTGTTTAGTATTTGGTTTAGGAAATTCTTTTGGTGTTTATTAAATACTATTGGATGATCTTAAACTGATATATTAATGTAAACTCGAGTATTCATGTTGCTACTAGAGTAATATTAATGGTGAGTTTCAGTTGCCACAAAAAATCACTATTCAGTAGCTATATAGAGTTGCCACAAAAAGTAACCATTCAGTAGCGTTATTAGAGTTGCCACTGAAGATTAATCATTTTGTGTCAACTAAGTCGCCACTAAATGTCACTCTACTGTAGCGCTAGTAGAGTTGCCACTAATCGAAAATCATTTTTGTGGCAACTAAGTCGCCACTAAATGTGACTCTTCAGTAGCGGTATTAGAGTTGCCACAGATGGCTAACCATTTTTATGGCAACTAAGTCGCCACTAAATATCACTCTACAGTAGCGCCATTAGAGTTGCCACTAATGACTAATTGTTTTTGTGGCGACTATGTCGCCACTAAATATTACTCTTCAGTAGCGACTTCAATAAATTCAGTCTGGGGAACTCTTTTTTGTGGCGAGTTACATTTAGTTTTTGTAGCGGAAATGCCGTCACAAAATGTATGCATTGTGTGGCGACCTTACGTTGTCGCCACTAGTAATATTCAGCAATGGAAGTACTTGCAGCATTTCCAAAGTCGCTACTGTAACCATTTAGTGGCGACAATTAATGCTTTTGTGGCGACTTTGGTCGCCACTAAAAGATAGATTTTTTTGTAGTGCTTGCTCGAGGTCTTATAGATATTGTCACTTGGTACAAGTGCGGTTCATGCCTTGCTTGAGGTCTTACAGATATTGTCACTTGGTACAAATGCGGTTCATGACTTGCTTGAGGTCTTACAGATATTATTGTTGCCTTATGTAGGTCTTACGAGACCGAGGCTGACCATTTGGTGTCTTATGGCCTCAGATTTTTGATAAGCCGATGGAGATAGCGATTGATGGTAGTCCCCGAGTTATCGAGGATTTCTCAGCTCGGGAGCCATTACGATGGAGATGGCAATTGACGGCAGTCCCCGAGTCGTGGAGGATTTCTCAGCTCGGGAGCCATTACTTGTGAACTTGGTATTGCCATTGAGGGCTTATGATTCTGGAGTTTCCGACCCGGGGGTCATGTGCACTTGAATTTTTGACGCCAGTCCCCGAGTGCTCGGGACATTTTTGGCTCTGGAGCTATTTTGTGATCTCAGTGTTGCCTCATTGAGGGCTTATGAGTTAGGAGCTCTGACCCGGGTGTCGCATTGTTTTGAGTTGTCGATGCCAGTCCCCGAGTGTTCGGGACGTTTTTGACAGCGGAGCCGTTTTTGCAAAAAATACCGAGTTTCTTTTGAAGCGTGAAATGCTTTGATGAAAAGAATTCCTTCGATTACTTGGTACAAGTATACATGCCTTTGCTGTTAGGAGCTTGGTTGTTCTATGCGGACACGGTTTGTTTGACCGTTTGGTCCGGTACATTATTTTCCTATCGAGACCCTATTCAACATGTCTTAGCTTCTCCGAGAAGGTGATCTTCTGGGGGGATGCCCCCCCCAGTATTCGAGGTTGATAGCAATAGAAGACTTGAATACTCGTCGAGTTTTCCTTAGGTAGCATGTAGGTGTTGCCTCGTTAAAAATCTCGCCGGTAAAACCCTTGTTGGGATAAAAACTCGGTCGAAGGAAAAAAGTGCAACGGATGCTTTAAAACCTTAAGGTCTTCGAGCTTGGTTTTAGCGTTTTGACTGCCTCGGTCGGATACCTGCATAAAGGTCAGAATGGAGTATATATTAAATTACAAAGGGAGATGGCCATACCTCAGTGTGGGATGTGCCGGCGATGTTTCGAGGTCTGATATGTTCTAGTCGCTTGTGATGAGGACGCGGTACGGTCCTCTGCTTTGTTTAGTTGGGCTTAACCAAAGATGTAGTTTGATTACCCTTTGGCTCCTTTGCGGGTGGAGGTATTGGTGCCGGCGCCACATCGTGCACCGTGAACATTTCTCTTGCCGCATGTTGTTCCTCGTAGACGGTTTTAATCCCATAATTTGTTGGGAATTTAATCATTTGGTGGAGGGTGGATGGTACTACTCTCATTCGGTGTATCCACGGCCTCCCGAATAAGGCGTTGCACCTCATCTCTCCTTCGATGACATGGAATTTGACATTTCACTCGCCATGTTGAATCCGTTGAGGACTCGAGTGGCGGGCACGATTTGGTCAAGCAGTCCGAGCTGCTCTATTACCCTCGACCTGATAATGTTGGCTGAGCTACCTCGATCCACGAGTACACATTTTATTTGAAATGTATTTACAAGGAAAGAGATTACCAGTGCGTCATTGTGGGGTTGAGACAAGGTCTCAGTGTCCTCTTCGCTGAATGTGAGGGCATCTTCGGGTATGTACCCCTGGGTTTGCTTTTCTCTGGTGATAGATATTTTTGTCCTTCTCATCACGGGTTCTTGTGGGGCATCGATGCCTCCCAAGATCATGTGGATGACATGTTGCGCCTTATTCGTTTCGTTCTTCTTGGCCGCCTCTCTTTCCCGAAACTGATTTTTGGCCCGGCCGCTTAAGAATTCTCGGAGATGACCTTTATTGAGTAGTCTGGCTACTTTTTCTCGGAGCTGGTGGCAATCCTCGATCCTGTGACCATGCGTGTTGTGAAATTCACACACTAAGTTATGATTCCGTTGTGAAGGATCTGATTGTACAGGCCTGGGCCACCTGGCGTCTCTGATTTTACTGATGGCGAACACGATGTCCCATATATCGACGTTGAAGTTGTATTCTGATAAGCGAGGTGCCTCTGTTGGCCCTGCGTTCATATCGAATCCGGCTCTATTGATGAGTCCCCGAGGATTCTGTCCTCGATCTATCCTTCGATTGTTACGAGGCGGGTTGCTCCTCGGGGCGTTCCTTCTGGCTCCTAGTTGGTCGTGCTCGACCCTAATTTTTGATTGATATCGGTTGTGAACGTCCGACCAGGTCACGGCGGGATATTCAACCAGATTCTGCTTCAGCTGCTTCAAAGCCACCGAGCTTCGTTTATTCAGACCCTGAGTGAAGGCCTGTACTGCCCAGTCGTCGGAGACTAGCGGTAGTTCCATTCGCTCCATTTGAAAGCGAGAAACGAATTCTCACAGCATCTCGTTCTCTCTTTGCTTGATTTTGAAGACATCTGATTTCCTTGTGGCCACCTTGATGCCCCCAGCATGCGCCTTTATGAAGGAATCTTTTAGCATGGCAAACGAGTCTATAGAATTTGGGGCCAGGTTGTGATACCACATCATTACCCCTTTAGAAAGTGTTTCCCCGTACTTCTTCAGCAAGACGGACTCGATCTCGTCGTCCCTTAGGTCGTTGCCCTTTACTGCACTGGTGTAAGCGGTAACGTGCTCATTGGGATCCAAGGTACCGTTATATTTCGGAAGATCTGGCATTCCGAACTTCTTTGGAATGTGTTTCGGGGCCGCTTCCTATGGGAACGACTTCTGTACGAACTTCTTTGAGTCCACACCTTTCAAGATCAGGGGCGCTCCTGGAATTTTGTCGACCCTGGAGTTGTAAGTCTCGACCTTCTTATCGTTGTCTTCTATCATTTTATCGCCCGATTCGATCCTTTTGGTGAGATCCTCGAGCATCTTTACGATGACGGGATCGACTATCGACCCATTATTGCTCGATCTCTCCGGTACCTGCTTGGCTGGGGGAGCTGTCCCCGGTGATACCGTGCTAGGAGTTTTCTAGTGACTTTGCAGCTGAGCAATAGCCAGCTGTTGTGCCTGCAACATTTCAAAAATAGAAGGCTAACCTCCCGTTCTTCCCTAGTTGGGGTTTTCTGAGCTTCTCGTTGATCTCCTTGGTGCGCACTCCTGTTGGTGTGTGAGCTTATATCGACCTGTTGGGCATCGCCTGAAACCGCGTCCACGGGAATCAATTCCGATGCGTTCTCATGGTCTGTTAGTTTGTATGGGTCCACCACACTATAGTTTACCTGGTCCTCTATGAGTTTCCACTGAAAATACTAATGAACCAAACTGTATAGAGATATGGTCCTATATCAGTTCCCTCAATGCTAACTACTGAATCAGTATGTAAATGAGACATATGATTTTTACGTGGAAAAATCCCACTCAAGGGGACAAAAACCACGACCTACACCTGTAGGCTTTCAACTTCACTAACTTGTAAAATACCTATTACAAGCCACTTTATAATGACTCCATTACAAAGAATTCAACTCAACTAACTTGTGGTACTCTTACCACAAGCCACTTTGTGACTCCCTAGTTACAAAGACTTTCACTAACTTGTGATGCTCTCACCACAAGCCACTTTGTCACTCTACAGTAACAAAGGCTTTTGACTAACTTGTGATACTCTCACACAAGCCACTTTGTCACTCTCTAGTAACAAAGACTTTAACTTATGACTAAGCCTAGTCACAACATAAACTCTGAGAGTTCACGGATTTTACAAAAGATTTCCTAATCAACGCTTCTAAGAAAGCAGGATAGGAATTACAATGAAGAACACATAACAAAGACTCAACAAACCTAAGGACATAAGATATCTTCAATCTTGGATCTGGTCCTTGAGGCTGTTGTATCTTTGTTCTTGAGAGAGGTTGTTGCTAGCACTTGAGAGTATGTTTTCTTTTCTGATTTGCAAGTGTTGAACCGATCAGATCCCTTTCACCAGGTTGTTATACCACAAAATACATTACCATGGTGATGTCAATTCACAATGGTGATGTCAAATCTTGGTTAGTGCATGCTTCTTCTCAATGGGAAGTGTCTGCTGCACTGCCGCGTGTACAGTTGCAGGCAGCCACTTTCTGCAGTTGCTTTCCACCTATATAGTTGACTCATACTTATGTTAGAGAACCCTAAGGGACCAGGTCCCTTTTGTTTTCCTCTTTGTACAGTTGCGGACAGTCACTTTCTGCAGTTGCATTCCAGCTGTATAGTTGACTTATACTTCTGTCAGGGGAACACCAAGGGATCAGATCCTTAATCTGGTTCTTGTGAATCTAAAGGCACACTGCCCAATTTATCTTGAGTCGATTAACTTGAATGATTGTACCAGGCATGCTTCAGGTCCTTTATCTGGTTCTATACAGAAAGTTTGTTAGATCATCAAAACATAGATTAAAAGACCTTAAGCCAATCAATTTCCCCCTTTTTGATGATGACAAACTTTTAACATTGATGACTATTTGACTTAACCAGATAAGGTACCAGCAACCGCATATGTTCCCCCCTGACTCTATGCTTTCCCCTTAATTACTTGCTACAATTTCAGTTTAATTAATCAATTCTTCCCCCTTTTGGCATCAACAAAAAGACACAGTCAGACAAAAAGGCATAAAGAAGTCGAACAAAGCTAACTCATGCCACATATGTGCATACAACATGATAGAAAAGAGAAGCAAAAGGGAAAACAAGCATTGTACAAGCAAAAAAAGAGCTGTTTCATTGATAAGAAATTAGACTGTTTCAACAGGAGCAGCAACGGTGAAATCTAACATGCCATCACAAAAAGACAAACAAAAAGAAAAGAACAACCACAAAGCATTAAAGCAAAAGATAACTGGCCACTGAGAGGATCCTAGGGGGCACTAGAAGAGGGAGGCTTGGAAGAGGAGGCAACAATGGTTTTAAGAACCAGGTCCATGCAGGCATTTGTAGACAACTGTTAGTCAAGCAGTTTCTCCCGCAGGTTCTTCACTTGTTGCCTAAGTCCAGAACTTGTCTCATACCTGCCATCTCCGAGATTGCCGGATCAAACGTGCGACCCCACAAGACTTTTTGAGTTCTCAAACTCTCCTGACCAAGGTGACTGTCACTTGGAATGGTCTTCATTGAACCAGGTCCTCCCACAGTTTCCCACTTTTGTTTTCTAGACATTTCAACAAACTTCCCGTTCCTGCTTGCAACAGCCACAATGTCACCTTCAAACAAATCTTTCTCAACCGCAAACTTTTGTAGATCTTTTCACTAAGGAACTAGGTTCCTCCACAGCATCTTTATCAACCTCAACCACTAGAATGTGTTTGTCAGCCACAACTTCCCCCTATTTCATCAACCTCTTCTTCTTTTTCTCAATACTCTGCTTACTCTTCTACAAGGCAGACTCAAAAGCCTCTTTCTTCTGCAACCTCCTAGTTTGTTTCTGCTGAAAGAGAATCAGGTTCTTCAACAGGTTTTTCTGTGACAGTGTCATGAACTGAAGACTCGAAAAGCACCGGAGTCCTTTTATCCCTAAGAATGAAGTTTCTTCCCCCTGAGATTCAGGCAGAGGGGAGGCTCCTTCATTCATAAGACTCTTAGCAGCGATAGCCATGATATTTAGTGCCGCTTCCTTTTCTAGTGACTCCGTGGGAGCCGCTGAGCCTAGAACGGAGGAGTTCAAGTACTGATCGAGATCTTCCTCAGAGACCTCTAACGCCTGAGGAGTAGCACTTTTGGTTTGTTAAGAAAAAGGAGGAGAAGTAGGGTTTGCAACACGTGGAAGTGAGACAGGGTTTGACAGAGGAGTAGAGGTGACTGGAGATGAAGAGGAATACAGTAGTATCAGGGATAGTGAAGAAGTGGGTTTCTGATTGCGGTGTTAAGGGAGGTAGAGATGTGGGAGTGATGTTGATGGCAGGAGAAGGAGACGATTGTTCGTTGGTCATGGTGAGAGAAGTTGTAGAGAGTTGTGAAGGAAAAATTAAAGAGATGCAAAGGGAGATAATTGTTCAGAACTGCTGAGAGTGTGAGGGTTTTATGAAAGAAAGAGCTAATGATGAGAGGGGAATACGTAACGTGCAGAGGAAGTGAAAGAATTTTAGAGACAAAATGTGTTATGCAGACTCTGAGAAGTCAGATGATGTGGCAGTTGAATTAATTTTTGCTATCTTTTTGAATAAGCATGCGGAAAACGCATTACTACTAACTTGTGGTACAGGAACCGGGTTCCTGAACTGTTTTTGTAAAAGGGTTTGCAGCTCTCCTCCGAAGTTCAACACTGTACCTTTAGCTTCTATGATCATCATGCGTGTTTACCTGCAACGGTATAGATGTGAGTTAGGCCTAGTCAAAAAACACTTTAGCCAATTTTACCTTAGTGTGACTATCATTGTCATGTCAGCATAACCAGGTTCTCAATTAGGTTTAAGTAACCCCAGTGCCATCCTATTTCTCAAAGTGTTCCCTGCTCAGAGCTTTGGTGAAGATATCTGCAATTTGATCTTCTGTGCAACAAAATCTTATACAAATAAGACCCTTTTCCACATTATCCCTGAGAAAATGATGTCTGACATCAATGTGCTTGGTTTTCTTGTGTTGAACCGGGTTCTTTGCATGTTGAGAGCACTGGTGTTGTCACATAGAAGCGATACACAATCAATGTATACACTAAAATCTTCCAATTGTTGCTTGATCCACAATGAATGAGCACATTACGAGGCAGCTGCAACATATTTTGCTTTAGCTGTTGAGAGAGCTACTGAGTTTTGTTTCCTTGTACCCCATGAGATAAAACATGATCCAAGGAAATGAGCCATTCAAGATGTGCTTTTCTTGTCCACCAGATAGCCTGCAAAATCAGCATCAGCATAACCAATAAGGTTGAAATTGTCACCTGAAGGATAGTACAGAAACCGATTCTGTGTGCCCTTAAAATATCTCAGAATTCTCTAAGCAGCCTTCAGATGCGATTCCTTAGAATTTGATTGGAACCTTGCACATAATCCCACACTAAATACAATGTCTAGCCTACTGGCAGTAAGGTAGAGTAGAGATCCAATGATTCACATGCTTCCATATCAAACCTTTTCAAGAGTTCTTTGATGTATTTCTGCTGACTGATACATGTTCCCTTCATGGACTGCTTCACTTGAAGACCCAGGAAGACATTCAGTTCCCCCATCGTACTCATTTCAAACTCACTTCCCATGAGTTTAGCAAATTCTTCACATAATGAGTCAGTTGTAGCTCCAAATATGATGGCATCCACATAAATCTGATCAATGAGCAGGTTCCTTCCCCGTTTCTTCAAAGATAATGTATTATCAATATTTCTTCTTGTGAAGCCATTTTCCAAGAGAAACTTGGATAGTCTCTCGTACTAGGCTATAGGGGCCTGCTTCAATTCGTACAGTGCCTTATCCAATTTGAAAGCATGTTCAAGATGTACATGACGTTCAAAACCTGGAGGTAGCTTGATATAGACTTCTTCCTTGAGAAAACCATTCAGGAAGGCACTCTTCACATCCATTTGGAATAGGGTGAATTCCATATGTGGAGCAAAGGCAATGGGGATCCTAATAGCTTCCATGCGAGCTACTGGGACAAAAGTCTCATCATAATCGATCCCTTCCTCCTGATTCTATCCTTGGACAGCAAGCCTTGCTTTGTTCCTTATAGTATTTCCATGTTCATCCAGCTCATTCCTGAATATCCACCTGGTCCCTATGATGGTTCTGTCTGAGGGTCTAGGTACCAGGTGCCATACCATGTTTCTTTCAAATTGATGTAGTTCTTCTTGCATTGCAGTGATCCAGTCTGCATCCTTCAAGGCTTCCTTGCTATTTTTGGGTTCTCTTTGGGATAGAAATGCTGAGAAGGCTAGGGAATTTCTAGTTTTTGATCTTGTCTGAATTCCAGAATCAAAGGGGGTTATTATATTATCAAGTGGATGGGAACTTTTGTGTTTCCAATTTGGGACTGAAGTTTGATTGGTAGAGGAACTGGGTAAGTTAAGTGGATTTCCCTGCACTCCTTGTTTTGTTACTTGTGGAGTGCCTTACACTGCATCTCCAACTCTTTCTTCAGCTTCAGTGGTAGTAACTGAAGTGCCAGGTTCCTCTTGAGAAGTGAAAGAAGATGTTGCATTGTCTTCACCTGTCTCCTTCATCTTACTCATCATATCAACCTTGCCATTTGAAACATCAGATAATTCCCCAGGAGCTAAAAGTGGTTCATTATCTTGATCATCACTGTTTCCTCCTTTGTCAGAAGAGGGAGTCTTGTTGAATAGCTTATGACCACTTTCTTCCACACATTGTGTCCTTTTGTTGCAGCCTTGTAGACTTTGCTTTAAGAGGAATATCCCAGAAAGATTCTTTCATCACTCTTGGCATCAAATTTACCAGGCTGATCCTTTCCATTGTTGAGAACATAGCATTTGCACCCAAATGTTCTTAGGTGAGTCAGCTTGGGTTTCCTTCCAGTCAGCAACTCATAGGGGGTTTTGTTCAGGAGAGATCTGATCATACACCTGTTCATCAAGTAGCATGCAGTGTTTATTGCTCTGCTCAGAAATTTTTGCTATTCCACTGATAGTGAGCACTGTCCATGCCATGTTTTCCAGAGTTTTGTTCTTTCTTTCAACAACACCATTTTGCTAAGGAGTCCTTGCATAGTCAAATTTTGTTCCAGGGTCAGATCTGATGTAAGCTACTTTCAATCCCATCTTCACTTGGATTTTCTTGACAAAGGTCACAAATACCTCAGAGTCTCATCTTTTGTCCTCAGAAACGGTGTCCAAGTGAATCTTGAGTAATCATCCACAATCCCAAAGATATACCTTTTTTCACTCCTGCTCAGTATTCCCATAGGAATTGCATGCTCCGTGTTCTTTGAACTTTGAATTTGACAGACCATGGACCAGGTCCTTCTTCATCAATATATCCAGAAGTGAGAAACTTGTATCCCTCCAATCTTTTATGCCAAGTCTTCGAATCATTATCAACTGCATTCAAGCAGCTCATATCACCAGCTTAGACACGAACTTCTACCTTGTTTTCTTCCCCATACCTAGAATGTACCCCTTCTTTCCATTTTCCAAAGGGTACATCCCCTCCTTGCAGGGCTTTCAATGAGAGAAAGTCCATGGTATTTCCAGTCATGTGCTTTGAGCATCCACTGTGATCCATTGCAGTCCGCTTCCTCCCGTTGTTCTCTGCACATCTATATTATAGGTTAGATTTAGGAACCAAAACTAGTTTGGATCCCTTGTTATGATAAAAGGGATAGATAAGGGCTTTTCTAGTCCATGCAGGCAACATTCGTTTCTTGCGAGCGGTACCTGGTCCCCTGTTAGCAGTCACTTTGTCAGTATACACTTTGTTTTTCTGAACAGATTGAGCCCTGGCTTGACAATCTTCTTTAAGGTGCCCATTGTTCCTACAGTGGGTACACAGCCAGTTATCCGGAACAGTGACATACTTGCTATGAGGTTTGTAGGGAGTTTTCTCCCTTTGGAACCCGATTCCCTGCCTGTTACCACTATTGTTGAGATACATGGCAGTGACAGCATCTGAGGACCAGGTCCACTTCAGTGATTTCTCAAGATCAACTTTTACTTTCTCCAATTCAACCTGAAGTTGCCGATTCTTCTCAAGTTCACCACATAGCCTAGTTTTTACATCAGTTAATTCCTTTTCAGGCTTGATGTGTGTCTCACTAGCTACTTCTTTCCCTTTCCCAAAACTCACATTCCTATGTTCTCTATTGAGTCCCTCAATGGTTTCCTCTAGGTCAGTGATTATCACTAAAAAATCATCCCTCTATAGCTCAGTAGATGTAATTTTTTGTTCTAGAGTGTGTTTATCATTTCTAAGGCCTTTTATTGTTTCCTTCAAGTCGACGACCACTACCATCAGGTCATATCTCTTATTTTCTACACTAGTTATTTTTTCATTCAGAACTTCCTTTTCTTTTTCAAGATTAGCTATGGTTTCATTTAGGTCCACTACACAAACCACCAGATCATCTCTAGATTGTTCAGCTTCTCCTAGTTCTAAGGTTAGGACCTCCTTATCATTATCAAGATTATAATAAGCATCAATCAGAACATTTGCTAATGACCTTAAAAGAGTAGGATTTCAGATTTCTCTGAACATCCCTGAAACTTACCTCACCATCTTCATCCTCTTCATTATCATCATCATACTGAGCCATCAACGCGAACAGTGAGTCATACTTCGTTGCTTCAGTTTCCACTACCATCATGGAACTGTTTTCTGCATCTGGTTCCCTTTCTGATTCACTAGAAGAGTCTCCCTAAGCGGCAAGAGCCTGCTTCACAATGTTGTCAGCTGCAGTTTTTCGACTGAATCGTTTGTCTGGAACCAGGTTCCTTTTTGCTACTTTGTCAGGATTTTATTTGTATTGCTCCGGCTTCACAAGTGGACAGTCTTTGATGGAATGCCTTGGCTTTCCACACCTGTGACAGAGATCATTATTTCTTGCCTTACTTGAACTACCCCTCTTTGGTATGCCACCATTCCTTCGAACCATCTTTTGAAATCTTTTAGTAAGATAAGCCATATCACTATCTTCTTCACTTGAGTCACTGCTTTCAGCCTTGAGTACCAGGTTCTTTTACTTATTTGGCTCTTTCCTTTCATTGTCTTTCTCTCTTTTCATCTCGTAAGTATTTAGATTACCAATAAGCTCATCCATGGTTAGAGTTAGTAGATCTTTAGCTTCAATGATGGCATTTACCTTACTTTCCCATGAACCAGGTAAGACACTGAGAATTTTCCTTACAAGCTTATTTCTGGGAATAACATCTCCAAGTGAATGAAGCTCATTTATGATGGATATGAATCTAGCGTGCATGTCCTGTATAGACTCGTCATCCTTCATCCTGAAGAGCTCATACTCTGTGGTGAGCATGTCAATCTTGGACTCTTTAACCTGTGTGGTTCCTTCGTGTGCGGTTTGCAACGCTTCCCAGATTTCTTTGGCAGTGTCACAAGCTGAGACTCTGTTGTACTCATCGGGTCCTATGCTATATACCAAGATTTTCTTGGCACGATAGTTCTTTTCTACGGCCTTTCTATCAATATCACTGTACTCCTTTCTGTCTTTTGGCACCATTAGTCTGCTTTCTTCAAGCTTCTTCATAGGAACATGTGGACCATCACAGATGATGTCCCACAGTTCTGAATCTTCGGCCATTATGAAATCATGCATGCGTGTCTTCCACCAGCCGTAATACTGACCATTGAATCTAGGAGGTCTGTAGGTTGACTGTCCTTCCTCATGGTTGGGTGGAGCAGCCATTAGATCCTTTCTAGGTGTTAACCTTTTAGAAAGAACCCGCTCTGATACCAATTGTTAGTTTGTATGGGTCCACTACACTATAGAGTACCTGGTCCTCTATGAGTTTCAACTGAAAATACTAATGAACCAAACTGTATAGAGATCTGGTCCTATATCAGTTCCCTCAGTGCTAACTACTGAATCAGTATGTAAATGAGACAAAGGATTTTTACGTGGAAAAATCCCACTCAAGGGGACAAAAACCACGACCTACACCTGTAGGCTTTCAACTTCACTAACTTGTAAAATACCTATTACAAGCCACTTTGTAATGACTCCATTACAAAGAATTCAACTCAACTAACTTGTGGTACTCTTACCACAAGCCACTTTGTCACTCTACAGTTACAAAGGCTTTTGTAACTTGTGATACTCTCACACAATCCACTTTGTCACTCTCTAGTAACAAAGACTTTAACTTATGACTAAGCCTAGTCACAACATAAACTCTGAGAGTTTACGGATTTTACAAACGATTTCCTAATCAACGCTTCTAAGAAAGCAGGATAGAAATTACAATGAAGAACACATAACAAAGACTCAACAAAACTAAGGACTTAAGATATCTTCAATCTTGGATCCGGTCCTTGAGGTTGCTGCAGCTTTGTTCTTGAGAGAGGTTCTTGCTAGCACTTGAGAGAATGTTTTCTTTTCTGATTTGCAAGTGTTGAACCGATCAGATCCCTTCCACCATGTTGTTATACCACAAAAGACATTACCATGGTGATGTCAATTCACAATGGTGATGTCAAATCTTGGTTAGTGCATGCTTCTTCGCAATGGGAAGTGACTGCTGCACTGTCACGTGTACAGTTGCAGGCAGTCACTTTCTGCAGTTGCTTTCTAGCTGTATTGTTGACTCATACTTATGTCAGAGAACCCTAAGGGACAGGTCCCTGTTGTGTTCCTCTTTGTACAGTTGCGGACAATCACTTTCTGCAGTTGCGTTCCAGCTGTATAGTTGACTTATACTTCTGTCAGGGGAACACCAAGGGATCAGATCCCTAATCTGGTTCTTGTCAATCTAAAGGCACACTGCCCAAATTATCTTGAGTCGATTAACTTGAATGATTGTACCAGGCATGCTTCAGGTCCTTTATCTGGTTCTATACAGAAAGTTTGTTAGATCATCAAAACATAGATTAAAAGACCTTAAGCCCATCAGATAGAACCAGATAGAGAACCTGACCCACGTGGTATACATTTCAAATGAATAATGTCTAGTCTGATCTCCAGCAAATGAATGAACAACCACAAGGAGGAACAAAACAGGGATCTGGTGTTCTGGTCCCTTAGGGTTCTCCGACAGAAGTACAAGTCAGTGACT
The DNA here is from genome assembly GCF_001879085.1 of Nicotiana attenuata. Lineage (NCBI taxonomy): Eukaryota > Viridiplantae > Streptophyta > Magnoliopsida > Solanales > Solanaceae > Nicotiana > Nicotiana attenuata. Next base: position 270,717 of record NW_017670974.1, on the reverse strand, counting down.
GTCCGCAACCATTATAAAGAGGAACACAACAGGGACCTGGTCCCTTAGGGTTCTCTGACAGAAGTACCAGTCAACTGTACAGCTGGAACGTACTCGCAAATGTTACAAAAGAGGAACACAACTGGGACCTGGTCCCTTAGTGTTCTCTGACAGAAGTACAAGTCAACTATACAGCTGGAACGCAACTGCATAGAAGTGACTATGCAGCAGACAATGCAGCAATCACTTCTAATTGGGAAGAAGCGTGTACCAAGAATTGACATCACTATCCATTGTGATGTCTTTTGTGATATAACAACCTGGTGTAAGGAACAACAATCATTCAGTGATATTCTCTCAAGCATAACAGTGTTCATCCAGCATTGAAGCCACTGGTGTATCAAGAATAAGAAAACAACTCCACTAAGGATCAGTTTCGTAAAGAGTTCATGTATATCCATAGTTGAGTTGTAATCTTGTTATTTGTTCTTCATTATATTTCCTAATTTTCTTTCTTAGAAGCTTTTTCATAGGAAAACCAAAAATCCGTAAACTTTCGAGTTTATGTTGTGACTAGAATTAGTCATAAGTTTAAAGCCTTTGCAACTAGGAGAGTTATAAAGTGGCTTGTGGTGAGAGCATCACAAGTTAGTTAAAGTCTTTGTAATAGGGTTATTGCAAAGTGGCTTGTAATAGTGAGATTGCAAGTTAGTGAAGTTAAAAGCCTACAAGTGTAGGTCGTGGTTTTTTAATCCCCTTGTGTGGGATTTTTCCCCGTAAAAATCCCTTGCCTCCTTTACTTACAGTGTTTATTAACATTCTCTGCTTAACCTCATAAAGGATCAGGTACTCTACTGTTTGGTGGACTCATACAAACTAACAATTGGTATCAGAGCGGGTTCCTCCAATCAGGCTAACACCTAGGAAGGATCCTCATGGCCGCTCCACCAAACTTTGAGGAAGGACAATCAACCTACAGACCTCCTAGATTCAATGGTCAATACTACAGCTGGTGGAAGACTTGCATGCATGATTTTATAATGGCCGAAGATTCAGAATTGTGGGACATCATCTGTGATGGTCCACATGTTCCTATGAAGAAGCTTGAAGAAACAGGACCAATGGTGCCGAAAGATAGGAAAGAGTACAGCGACATTGATAGAAAAGCTGTAGAAAAGAACTATCGTGCCAAGAAGATCTTGGTATGTGGCATAGGACCTGATGAGTACAACAGAGTCTAAGCTTCTGATACTTCCAAAGAAATATGGGAAGTGTTGCAAACCGCACACGAAGGAACTACTCAGGTCAAACAGTCCAAGATCGACATGCTCACTACAGAGTATGAGCTCTTTAGGATGAAGAATGATGAGTCTATTCAAGATATGCACACCAGATTCACCTCCATCATAAATGAGCTTCATTCACTTGGAGATGTCATTCCCAGAAACAAGCTTGTAAGGAAAATCCTTAATGTTCTGCCTGGTTCTTGGGAGAGTAAGGTAAATGCCATAACTGAAGCTAAAGATCTACATACTCTGACCATGGATGAGTTGATTGGTAATCTGAAGACATACGAGATGAAAAGAAAGAAAGACAGTGAAAGGAGAGAGCCGAAGAAGGAAAAGAACCTGGTACTCAAAGCTGAAAGCAGTGACTCAAGTGATGAGGATAGTGACATGGCCTATCTTACTAAAAGATTTCAAAAGATGGTTCGAAGAAATGGTGGTATGCCAAAGAAGGGCAGTTCAAGTAAAGCGAGGAACAATGATCTCTGTCACAGGTGCGGAAAGTCAAGGCATTTCATTAAAGACTGTTGATAAGTTAGGATTTTAACGTATTTTATGCCCCTACTTGCCTACGCTTTGGTTATAAATTGCTACAAAATAGTCCTAAAATGCTCACAATTTGTACTTGATTGCAGGTTTGATCGACAAAGCGACGAAAGTCAAATATTGGCTCAGAAAGGAGTGAAACCTGCTCCAGTGTAAAAGACTAAGGAAGTTGAGGAAAAGAGGACCTAGTACGGACCGCGCAACTGTGAATGCGGCCGCACTAGGAGGTTCAGAGGATGGCAGAGACAAGGGGAAGGCTACGCGGCCGCGGTTATTTCCACGCGGTCCGCGGTCAGTCTCCGCGGCCGCGCTACTCTTTTACGCGGTCCGCGGAGCAGAGATTCAGAGAGCCAAAACTTGACCCCTTCCAAGCAAAGCGGTCGGCTTTCATTTCTGTGCGGCCGCGCCAACTTCCACCGCGGCCGCGCTACATTTTCACGCGGTCCGCGGTCCTCAACTTCAGAGAAGCAGAAACCAAGACTTCAAGAGCCAGTGCGGCCGCGGACATGTTTGCGCGGTCCGCGCTGACCCCGTAGGGGCATTTTGTCCAATTTTTCCAGCCCAGTATGAATAGGACCTTTTTCCATTTTTAGGTCAAGTTTTATTTTCTGAAGCTGCTGAGCTCGTGAGACCGAATAGTTTAGCCATTTTTGGCACTTTTGCTCTTCAATATTGTATTTTCTTCCTAGCAATTAATTAATATGTTTATTTCTTCATCTATTTCTTTAATTTTTGCATCTAGCATGAGTAGCTGAACTCACTAGCTAGGGTTGTGGCTCAACCCTAGTGTGGGTAATTGATGGGTGTTGCTATCTAAGGTTAGATTGATATTGGGTGTTTGTTATTTGGGTTAATTTTAGGTTTTAATTAAGGATTGTTGGTTGCAAACACTGATTCTAGCTTGGTGGGTTTAACTCTTCTTGAGAAAGAGAGTCTATGACCCCAAAATTGACCCAACAAGGAATTGGGATGGACCCATGAGAAATGGTAGTCCCAATTAACTGGTTAAATCTCAAGAGAGTAATCACCCTACTTGAACCCTAGTTGCTTGGTCTAATTGGCCTACCCAATTGGTCTCGAGAGAGTCAATTGGGCAAAATCACTCTCTCTACCGAGAGGTGTGAGGGTGGGTACAATTGTGCAACGGTTATAGCATAAGCCCCAAATATGTCAATCTATCCTTAGTAGCATCTACCCGTTAATTAGCCACCTAGGCAATGCCACGTCCCTAGTGCCTTTCTCAATATTAACTACACCTTAGCATTATTCCCGTAGCAAATTTAGTTCTAAACATTAGTCTTATAATAGTAGATATAAAAATCAAAACCAAATATGTTTGAAGTGATATTAGAAGCACAACCGCAATTCTAGACTAAACAGACATTATAACTCCACTACTAGCTCCCTGTGGAAATTCGATCCCGAACCACTATTCGGGTAAAAGCTGTTGCGACCCGCTCTTCCTACCTTAGTGTAGTGTCGAGCCGGCAGCGAACAACTTTTTGGCGCCATTGCCGGTGAGCTTACGGTGTTCTTGTTTACTAATTTTGTTTGTGTCGATTACTCAGGTACTATGGCTTTAAATGGAAACGACCCTCTTGGAAACGTGATCGCGGGGGAGGAGGTGGAGGATATTGGAGATGAGGAGGTGCCTCCTGTACCTCCCGGACCAAGAAGAGGCCGTCAGGCCAATATAAATGACAACGTTCCAGACCCTCCTCCGCCACCTCCAAGAGCGGTCCCAAGGGTGCTGCCAAATCAAGGATATGCAAGTGCCATTGTTCCTCCCCGAATCCGGGCAGGGAACTTTCAAATCACAAATGTTATGTTGACCTTGCTCGAGCAAAGAGGGTATTTTACGGGCGCCTCCGACCAAAAGGCCTACAAGCACTTGAAGGGGTTCGTAGATACTTGTTGGGGGAGAAAGCAAACAAACGCGTCCGAAGATGCGTTGAGATTGAGGCTTTTCCCGTTCTCTCTTCGGGGTAAAGCGTTGGACTGGTTAGAAAGGCTCCCTAATCATTCTATAACCACATGGGATGAATTGGCGGATAAATTTATTGCCAAGTTCTTTTCTCCAAGTCATATGGCAGCTCTTCGGTATGAAATTCTAGCTTTCAAGCAAATGCCAACGGAACCTTTGCACGAGATATAGGAAAGATATAGAACAATGGTGAAGGAGTGCCCTAATAACGACATGACCGAGGCGATGATCCAGCAAACTTTTTATAGGGGCATCAACACCACGAATCAGTGCATTGTGAACCAATTAGTCGGTGGGAACTTTATGAAACTCTCTTACCAAGAAGCTTGTGATGTACTTGATGAAATGGCCGACACTTCTTCGGCATGGCAAAGCCAAGCAAATGTGCCCCAAGGTGACCCCACGGTCATCCATTTGCACAAGGAATTGAATGATCATGGCCAAGCTATTGCCGAGCTTACAATAACAATGAATCAGTTGGCGAAGGCGCAATTGCAACAAGTTCAAAACCCGCGCCAAGTCAATGCAATGGAAAGTGTTTCTATGCTAAAAAGGAGGCAAAGAGGGCAGCAACAACCTCAAGGTAATGGTGAGCAATTTGACAACAACAATGATGGTGGTGGTTATTCGAATGAGTGTTATGATGATCAAAGTGAGGAATGTCAATATGTCAAAATCTACCAAGGGAATAGAGGAAATCAACAATGGCGTCCCTACAGCAATTGGGGCAATCAACAAGGCAGCGAAAATTGGATTAACAATAACGAACAACAAAGCGGTAGCAATTGGAACAACAATAATCAAAACAACAATTAGGGTAACCAAGGTAACAATCAAGGCAATTGGAACGGGAACAACATTAATTGGAGCAACAACAATAACAATCAAGGAGGGTGGAATAATGGTGGTAGGGGGCAAGGCTTTCAAAGGCCCCCCATGCTCCAACAACCATACAATCCACTCCCCTTTCAGTCGCAAGGGTCTAGTTCTTCCGGAAGTGATATGGGGCGGATAGAGATGATGTTCGAGCAGATGATGAAAAAGAACCAAGACTCTGATGCACAATTGGCTTCGCATAACACATCTATCCGGAACCTAGAAGTACAAATAGGCCAAATTTCTCAAGCTTTGAATACCCGACCTAAGGGTGCGCTACCAAGTGACGCGGTAGTGAACCCGAAGGGGGGTAACAATCATGTAATGGCAGGCACAACTAGAAGTGGAAGAGGCGGTGAAATGCCGGCCTCAAATGCAAATCGAGTTGTGAATGATGATGTTGAGCTCCAAGAAGATGTGGATCCTTTGATTGTTGAAGATGTGGTTGAGACAAATGTGAACAAGGAAGTGAGAATAGATATTGATGAGGCCGAGGTGGAAACTCAAGAGACCGTGAACCCGTCTAGGGGGCACATAATTGATATGTCGGAGCCGGCGGTGCCAAAAGCCAAGGCACCTTTGCCTAGACCACCTCCACCTTATCCTCAGCGATTAGCAAAGCAAAAGAATGACAATCAGTTCAAGAAGTTCATAGATATGATGAAAAGCCTTACAATCAATGTGCCTTTGGTGGAGGCACTTGAACAAATGCCGGGCTATGCAAAGTTCATGAAGGATTTAGTCACAAAGAAGCGTTCCATGGATTGTGAAACAATAAAGATGACGCACCAAGTTAGTGTGATAGTGCATTCTATGCCCCGAAACTTGAAGACCCTGGAGCTTTTACTATTCCTTGCACTATCGGGAGTGCGGAGTTTGCTAAGGCCCTTTGTGACTTGGGGGCTAGCATTAACTTGATGCCGTATTCAGTCTTCAAGACATTGGGAATTGGGCAACCTAGGCCAACCTCGATGAGACTTCAAATGGCGGACCGATCGATGAAGCGGCCTTTGGGTATAATTGACGACGTTCTTGTCCGGGTGGACAAATTCATATTGCCGGCCGACTTTGTCATATTGGATTGTGAAGTGGATTTTGAAGTGCCGATTATTCTTGGGAGACCTTTCCTAGCTATGGGGAAGGCTTTGGTTGATGTTGAAGCAGGTGAATTGACATTCCGAGTGGGAGATGAGAAGGTGGTATTCCATGTTTGCAAATCAATGAGACAACCCAATAGCACGGAAGTGTGTTCACTTGTGAACATTGTCACATCTGTGATAGTGGATGACACAAGTTCCATGATGAATGTTGAAGATCCTCTTGAGGCCGTACTTCTTGGCATGGATGTAGATGATGATGCTAGCAGAGTGGAGTGCGTGAATGCATTGCATGGTATGGGTTCATATTCATATGAGCCTAGGAAGTTATCTTTGGATCTTGAAAACCACAAAACTCCACCAACTAAGCCATCCATTGAGGAGCCACCGGTGTTGGAGTTGAAGCCACTTCCTCCACACCTCAGGTATAAATTTTTGGGCTCTATTCAACTCTTCCAGTTATTCTTTCTTCTTGCCTTACTAACTTGCAGGTTGAGGCCACTTTGGAGGTGCTTCAAAGGCGAAAAAGGGCAATAGGATGGACTCTGGCGGACATTAAGGGAATAAGCCCCGCATTTTGCATGCATAAGATCATTTTGGAGGAGGATGAAAGGCCGTCCTTTGAACATCAAAGAAGACTCAATGAGGCGATGCAAGAGGTGGTAAAGAAAGAGGTTATCAAGTGGCTTGACGCCGGTGTGGTTTATCCAATCTCTGACAGTTCGTGGACTTCTCCGGTCCAATGTGTGCCAAAGAAAGGAGGGCTGATGGTGGTGCCCAATGACAACAATGAGCTTATTCCCACTCGAACCATTACCGGGTGGAGAGTTTGTATGGACTACCGGAAACTCAACAAGGTGACCCGTAAGGATCATTTTCCCCTGCCATTCCTCGACCAAATGCTTGATCGTCTTGCGGGGAGAGCATTCTATTATTTCTTGGATGGGTACTCGGGCTACAATCAAATTTTAATCGCCCCGGAGGACAAAGAGAAGACTACTTTTACATGCCCCTATGGTACATTTGCTTTCTCCCGGATGCCATTCGGGTTGTGAAATGCTCCGGCGACCTTCCAACGTTGCATGATGGTTATTTTCACCGATATGGTGTAGGACATATTGGAGGTCTTTATGGATGACTTTAGTGTGGTTGGTGACTCTTTTGATGAATGCTTGGTAAATTTGGATAGAGTCTTGGCTCGTTGTGAAGAAACTAACCTCGTTCTCAATTGGGAAAAATGCCATTTTATGGTTGAAGAAAGTATAGTGTTAGGTCACAAGATTTCAAAACATGGGATTGAGGTAGATAAGGCAATAATTGAGGTGATTTCAAGGCTTCCTCCCCTACTTCTGTCAAAGGGGTAAGGAGTTTTCTTGGACATGCCGGGTTTTACCGGCGGTTTATCAAAGATTTCTCGAAGGTTGTGAATCCACTTTGCAAATTGCTAGAGAAAGATGCCAAGTTTGTTTTTGATGAAAAATGCATGGAGGCCTTTGAACTCTTAAAGCACAAGTTGACCACTACCCCTATCATAACCGCACCTAATTGGAGTTTTCCCTTTGAAGTAATGTATGATGCTAGTGATGTTGCGGTGGTGGCGGTGTTGGGTCAACGGGTTACCAAAATGCTCCATCCCGTGTATTATGTAAGTAAGACTATGAATGAAGCTCAATGGAATAACACGGTGACGGAGAAGGAGTTATTGGCCATTGTATTTGCCATGGAGAAATTTCGGCCCTATCTTATGGGGGCCAAGGTGATTGTGCACACGGATCATGCCGCCCTTAGGTATTTGATGACCAAAAAGGATTCCAAAGCAAGATTGATGAGATGGGTGTTACTTCTTCAAGAATTTAACTTAGAAATAGTGGACCGAAAGGGAAGTGAGAACCAAGTTGCGGACCATTTGTCCCGGTTGGAGGAAGAAGGGAGGCCATGTGACGGCCTTGAGATAAATGATGCATTCCCCGACGAGCAACTTCTTTCTGTGTCAATGTGTGACATGCCATAGTTCGCGGACATCGCCAACTTCATTGTGACCGGAATTGTCCCGTGTGAGCTCTCTTCCAACCAAAAGAAGAAACTCAAACGGGATAGTTTGGATTTTTATTGGGATGATCCGTACTTGTTTAAAATTTGCACGGATGGTGTGATTAGAAGATGTGTCCCGGAAGGTGAACAATTGAGCATATTGGAGGCTTGTCACTCCTCCCCATATGGTGGCCATCATGGAGGGGTGAGGACGGCTTCAAAGATCTTGAGTTGCGGTTTCTATTGGCCGACTTTGTTTAAAGATGCTAGTGACTTGGTAAAGAGATGTGATGCATGCCAAAGGGCCGACGGAATTTCAAAAAAGGATGAGATGCCTCTCAATACAATTCTCGAGGTGGATATTTTTTATGTTTGGGGCATTGATTTCATGGGTCCTTTCGTGATTTCTTGTGGGAACACTTATATTCTCGTGGCGGTGGACTATGTCTCAAAGTGGGTGGAAGCCGTGGCTTTACCCAACAATGAAGCCCGTAATGTTGTGGCATTCTTGAAAAAGAGTATCTTCACAAGGTTTGGCACCCCTCGTGCTATCATTAGTGATGGGGGTCTCACTTTTGCAACAAGGCTTTCGACTCATTGCTTGCTAAGTATGGAGTAAATCACAAAGTGACCACCCCCTATCATCCTCAAGCTAGTGGTCAAGTGGAAGTGTCCAACCGCGAAATAAAGAGCATCTTGTCCAAGACGGTAAATGCTAATAGGACCGATTGGTCGAAAAAGTTGGATGACGCTTTATGGGCTTACCGGATGGCTTACAAGACCCCAATTGGTATGTCCCCGTACCGGTTGGTGTTTGGGAAAGCTTGCCATCTTCCGGTGGAATTGGAGCACAAAGCTATGTGGGCCTTGAGAAAGTTGAACTTGGAATGGGATGTTGCGGCGAATCTCCGTGTTGAGCAACTTAATGAGCTTGATGAGTTTAGATTTCATGCCTACTCCAGCTCGTCCTTGTATAAGGACAAGATGAAGTATCTACATGACAAATATGCTCGGGGAAAGGAATTCAAGGTTGGTGATATGGTTCTTCTTTTCAACTCCCGGTTGAGGTTATTTCCGGGAAAGCTCAAGTCAAAGTGGAGTGGGCCATTTGAAGTTGAATGAGTGACTCCGTTTGGTGCTCTTGATCTAAAGAACAAGAATGGTGAAGTTTTCCGGGTCAATGGGCATTGTGTCAAGCATTATTTGGGGAAGTTTGATGACAACCACGTGGTGGCACTCATTCATTTGAAGTGATGTGATGGTAACATGCGTCGTGCCGCGATGTTAAATCAGGCGCTTCTTGGGAAGCAACCTATGTCTTTTTCTTTATCTTCGATTTTCTTTGTAGCTTAGGATTTTTGAGCTAATTGTTTGTGAGATGTTGCAGGGATGGTGTTGAAGCAGTGCAAAACAAAGGAAAAACACTGGTAGTCTCTGAAGTTGCTAGTGCGGACCACGGTGCACTTTTGTGCGATCCGCGCTGGCATGTTAAAAATGCATGCTCTCTGAAGTTTTCCACCGCGGCCGCGGTCAAATTTGTGCGGTCCGCAATGGACCTTCACATCCGCGGTACACTTTAATGCGGCCGCGCAAGGTTGCCCTCTGAAACTTCGGATTTTGAAACCCAGCGCGGTCCGCGGTCACTTTTGTGCGGCCGCGCTGGTAGGTAAGTGTGGAGCCCCCAGTTTTTCTATAAATAGGGCCCTAGGGTTTCATTTTACCCTTTTCGCACTTTGAACACTCAGAGCTATAGGACACTGTTCATTCCCTTCTGAGACTTACTTTTCTTGCTTGGACTAATTGCATTCCATCTTCACAGACTTGGTAACATTTCATGCACTTGTGATTAATTGATTTCTTATTTTCATTTTTTATGGATTGTTCAGTAGTTTAGCTTCTTCTTTTTATTTAACTGTTAGTTTAGGTTAGTTTAAAACCAGGGTAATGCATTGAATAGGCTTAATCAATGGGTGAACTGAGTAGGGACAAAGTAGGTGTAAAAACTTGAACAAGAATGGCAAAATATGCACCCCTAACTTAGTACCCGTAAACCCTAGCTCAGCGCGGTCCGCGGTCATTTGCGCGACCGCGTGCCCTGACGCGGTCCGGTTACCGCAGTGCTTTTGTGATTGAAAGGTAATAGTCTCCAGCGCGGCCGCATTAATGTTTGTGCGGTCCGCGCTGGCCCACCACGGCCGCATTGCATATTTATGCGGACCGCGGTGGGAGATACAGAGACAGTGAATTTTGGGCCTTTGCCCAGCGCGAACCGCGGTCAAGTTTGTGCGGTCTGCGGTGCTAGGTTCTGCAATTTGTTCTGGTGCTATGTACTGATATTAGCTCTACAATCTATTTGATTCACCTGATTCACTGCATGTGCTTAAACTAACAATGTTAGATGCTTATCTCTGCAGACAATGGTTAAACAAAGGGGATTCCTCCCGAGGGGGTAAAGGAAAAAAAATAGCAAAAATCACTCCCCAGGCTAGGGAAAACATAAAAAGACCCGCAAATTGATAAAAGATGCTGATAAGGCTGCATCACATTCATCGGGGAGTGAGTATGTGCCCTCCAAAGATATCTCCTCCGATTCAGTCCCAACACATATAACTGACCCCCTCCACCTAGCTGATACCCCTCCACCATCACCAACCTCCAAAAGACCAGTGACCGTAGTCTCGGATTCTTCTAACGAGTCCGCAGCCGGTAGTGAGCAATACTCCACCTCCCCCACAGCTTCATTATCTAGGGAGAGTGCAGGCCAAGATGAGGGAGGTGAACCTCAGATTGGGGGTGTTGAACGATTGAGAAAACCTGAAGTCTGGGAGGATCGATGTGTCAGTCAAGTGGCATTTCACAAGTTTAGGGAATGGTGGCCGGTAAGGAAGTTGATACCGGAGAGACTTTTATTGACACTGACCTTTTACCACACAACCCGAACATGCAGAGAGAGTTCAGAACAAGATGGGGCTGGGAGTTCTTCATAGAGAGGTGCATAGATGCTAACGAGCACATGGTCAGGGAGTTCTACTCCAATGTAGCTCACATAGTCAAGGATACCAAGGTGACCAAAGTTAGAAACAAAACAGTGTTGTTTGATGGGAGATCGTTAAATGAGTATTTGGGGTTCCGTGATGAAGACGAGTCCTTTTATTTAGCAAAGTTGGCAATGGGTGAGGAAGTCCGCCCGTGGTTGGCCCAGTACTTGGCAATCCCAGGTACTGTGCCAGAATGGTTGCAAGCAGGAAAGAAGATATTCAGGAAGACATTCAGTTTTGAGGCTCGAGGGTGGTTGACCTTTGTATGCAGTCGGCTTGACCATTCTATTCATGACCAGACCATTCCACTTACTCGAGCAGTTCTGGTTGCATCTATTATGGCCGGATACCCTATCAACATGGGCAACGCGATGTCCCGTGTGATTTCTGCGGTAGGGCAAGAGCATGACAGGAATTATCCTTTTCCCAACACCCTATCAATGTATTTCCGGGACCTGGAGGTGGAGAAGAGGAGATATGATGTCAAGACCAAGCCTGTGGCCCCCTACTCTTGGTACAGTATGCAGGGTCCGGACAACCCTAAATCCAAGAACTACAAGCCACCTTCCTCTGCCCCTACTGGCCAGTCTGAGGAGCCAGTTGCGGTAGAGCCTTCTACCGAGCCTTCTGCCATACCTGCTGCCACTACAGTTGAGGACTTGCCTCCAGGACCTTCTTCTTCTACTGGTCCCAGTACTTCAGCTGGCCCGAGAGTGCCATCTTCTAGGACTCATCCATTCACTGCCCATCAGTTGAGTCAGACTTTGGCTAGCCTGAACAACTGGATGTCAGCTGCGACATCCAAGTTGTCCACCTTATCTTCCACTATTCAGACCCAGGCAGCACCTCAGCCAGCTCAGATTCCTCAGTCCATTGAGGATACTTTGAAGAAGCTCCTGGAGAACCAGGAAAAGATTTTGAAGACTCAGGCTACCCTATCTGCAGCAGTGGAGTCACATGGCAAGGCTCTGAAAGAGCTTGCCAAGGAGCACCAAAAGATGCAGAGGTCACGGGCTTCAAAGGAGTCTGTGAAAGAGCTGCGGAAAGATGTGGACAAGCTATTGGCAGATCAGATGCCTTTAGACTTGTTATTTGGGGATCCAGCCCCTCCAGCAGCAGCACCAGTGCCTCAGCAAGAGCAGGAGCAGGTACCCAGGCAGCCTAGGAAGAAGAGGAAGCTCCCCAGCACAGCGGATGCAGTTATTGAGGTGGCAGTCCCACAGGAGGCCTCCTCCACTTTGCCTCAGGATGCACCTGTCATACAGCCGGTCCAGGAGCAGGCTCCAGTCCCAGCAGTTGAGCAGCAGGAGGCCGGGAGCCAGTCTGAGGCGCCCGCACATACAGAGGACTTGGGGACCACTGATGACCCCATGCAGACGGACCAGGCTTAGGGAGCCCCTATATCCTTTGCTATGACTTTTTTTGATGCTTAGTTTGGTAGTTGGCATTGGGGACAATGCCAGCTCTTATTCGTGGGGGTGCGCCCTACTTTTTTTTGTTGACTATCTGGATGACTGTACATATTTGACTCAGTTTTTATTCCTTTTGGTTGATTTTCTATTTGGTATGTAAATAACTTTACATTCAGTACTTTTTATCTTCTATTTTGGTCTGTATATAAAGTTAAGTTACATTTTGTATATATTCATCCCCCGTTTGTATATTCTAATCCCCTATTGTAAATATTCATTCTATTTTCTATTTTCGCAAAAAAATTTCATTTTTAGCTTTATAGTTAGGCTCGTAGCCTCTTGTTTTATTTTTAAAGCTTCCAATAAGCCCTTGGTTTTCTTAAGGCCACGGTTCTTTCCAAGGGTGGAGTATTGTGTGAACCGGGTGGCTCTTCCCGATGATGGATGGAGTGACTACCTTCTTAAGGGTTGAGTTCGTTTTTTTTTTATTTTTCTATTGTTTTTGATAGTTGTAGTTAAGGGTACCTCAAGCAAAGCTTCACTTGGGCCTAGCACATTTGCCTTTGATCCCATGGTCAAAGACATAATGTTGTGTTTAGGATGGTGAAAGTCGTGGCTTTGGGACTCTTGCATTGACCAAACAATCATCATATGGTCTTTTTGGACCATTGTGTGCTTGAATCATAACTAAGGTCGTTGTGGGCCCTCGACTCGATGTCTTTAGCAATCCCCTAGCGTGTGTGGTGAGGAATCGAATTGTGAGTCCAAGTCCCGAGCCAATGGTCTAGAACTTGCCCTGAATGTTTGTTGAGGCGAAATCCTAGGTGAAATTTGACTTGAGAAGTGATTATAGGCCCTCCTTGATCCAAATGTTAAGTTGAACAATTCCATAGCCTATCAAAAAGATGATCCCTAGTTAACCCTTTTGAGCCTTAAACCTTTTCTTTCATGAACCAATGCTACAAGCCTATACCCGTTCTAAATGATTACCCTCTCTTGGCACCCAAATCTTCCCTAGAGTAATGGCAAATGTCTAAGTTTGGGGGGGGGGGGAGACAAGAAAGGAAACAAAGTGGTAGAAAGGTACAAAAGCAAAAGAAAAAGAAAGGCAATGAAAAAGCAAGAAAAGAAAAAGACAAAAAGAAAGTTCAAAGTGAACAAGAATAAAAAGGGATTCAAGGAAAACAAAAGTGAAAAAAGGTGTGGAAGAAGTAGAAAAAGGAGAAATNTCAAAGGGGTGAGGAGTTTTCTTGGGCATGCCGGGTTCTACCGGCGGTTTATCAAAGACTTCTCGAAGGTTGTGAATCCACTGTGCAAGCTACTAGAGAAAGATGCCAAGTTCATTTTTGATAAAAAATGGATGGAGGCCTTTGAACTCTTAAAACACAAGTTGACCACTACCCCTATCATAACTGCACCTAATTGGAGTTTTCCCTTTGAACTAATGTGTGATGCTAGTGATGTTGCAGTGGGGGTGGTGTTGGGTCAACGGGTTAACAAAATGTTCCATCCCGTGCATTATGCAAGTAAGACTATGAATGAAGCTCAATGGAATTACACGGTGACGGAGAAGGAGTTATTGGCCATTGTATTTGCCATGGAGAAATTTCGGCCCTATCTTATGGGGGCCAAGGTGATTGTGCACACGGACCATGCCGCCCTTAGATATTTAATGACCAAAAAGGATTCTAAAGCAAGATTGATGAGATGGGTGTTACTTGTTCAAGAATTTGACTTAGAAATAGTGGACCGAAGGGGAAGTGAGAACCAAGTTATGGACCATTTGTCCCAGCTAGAGGAAGAAGGGAGGCCAGGTGACGGTCTTGAGATAAATGATGCATTCCCCGACGAGCAACTTCTTTTTGTGTCAATGTGTGACATGCCATGGTTCGCGGACATCGCCAACTTCATTGTGACCGAAATTGTCCTGTGTGAGCTCTCTTCCAACCAAAAGAAGAAACTCAAACGGGATAGTTTGGATTTTTATTGGGATGATCCATACTTGTTTAAAATTTGCACGGATGGTGTGATTAGAAGATGTATCCCGGAAGGTGAACAATTGAGCATATTGGAGGCTTGTCACTCCTCCCCCTATGGTGGCCATCATGGAGGGGTGAGGACGGCTTCAAAGATTTTGAGTTGCGGTTTCTATTGGCCGACTTTGTTTAAAGATGCTAGTGACTTGGTAAAGAGATGTGATGCATGCCAAAGGGCCGGCGGAATTTCAAAAAGGGATGATATGCCTCTCAATACTATTCTCGAGGTGGATATTTTTGATGTTTGGGGCATCGATTTCATGGGTCCTTTCGTGAGCTCTTGTGGGAACACTTATATTCTCGTGGCGGTGGACTATGTCTCAAAGTGGGTGGAAGCCGTGGATTTACCCAACAATGAAGCCCGAAGTGTTGTAGCATTCTTGAAAAAGAGTATCTTCACAAGGTTTGGTACCCCTCGTGCTATCATTAGTGATGGGGGGTCTCACTTTTGCAACAAGGCTTTTGATTCATTGCTTGCCAAGTATGGAGTAAATCACAAAGTGACCACCCCCTATCATCCCCAAGCTAGTGGTCAAGTGGAAGTTTCCAACCGAGAAATAAAGAGTATCTTGTCCAAGACGGTAAATGCTAATAGAACAGATTGGTCGAAAAAGTTGGATGACACTTTATGGGCTTACCGGACGGCTTACAAGACCCCAATTGGTATGTCCCCGTACCGGTTGGTGTTTGGGAAAGCTTGCCATCTTCCGGTAGAATTGGAGCACAAAGCTATGTGGGCCTTGAGAAAGTTGAACTTGGAATGGGATGTTGCAGCGAATCTCCGTGTTGAGCAACTTAATGAGCTTGATGAGTTTAGATTTCATGCCTACTCCAGCTCGTCCTTGTATAAGGACAAGATGAAGTATCTTCATGACAAATATGCTCGGGGAAAGGAATTCAAGGTTGGTGATATGGTTCTTCTTTTCAACTCCCGGTTGAGGTTATTTCCGGGAAAGCTCAAGTCAAAGTGGAGTGGGCCATTTGAAGTTGTATGTGTGACTCCGTTTGGTGCTCTTGATCTCAAGAACAAGAATGGTGAAGTTTTCCGGGTCAATGGGCATCGTGTCAAGCATTATTTGGGGAAGTTTGATGACAGCCACGTGGTGGCACTCATTCATTTGAAGTGATGTGATGGTAACATGCGTCGTGCCGCGACGTTAAATCAGGCGCTTCTTGGGAGGCAACCCATGTCTTTTTCTTTCTCTTTGATTTTCTTTGTAGCTTAGGATTTTTGAGCTAATTGTTTGTGAGATGTTGCAGGGATTGTGTTGAAGCAGTGCAAAACAAAGGAAAAATATCTGGTGGTCTCTGAAGTTTCCAGTGCGAACCGTGGTGCACTTTTGTGCGGTGTGCGCTGGCATGTTTAAAATGCATGCTCTCTGAAGTTTTCCACCGCGGCCGCGGTCAAATTTGTGCGGTCCGCGGTGGACCTTTGCGTCTGCGGTACATTTCTGTGGTCGCGCGAGGTTGCCTTCTGAAACTTCGGATTTTGAAACCCAGGGCGGTCCGCGGCCGCGCTGGTAGGTAAGTGTGGGGCCCCCAGTTCTTCTATAAATAGGGCCCTAGGGTTTCATTTTACCCTTTTCGCTCTTTGAACACTCAGAGCTATAGGACACTGTTCATTCTCTTCTGAGACTACTTTTCTTGGACTAATTGCATTCCATCTTCACAGACTTGGTAACATTTCATGCACTTGTGATTACTTGATTTCTTATTTTCATTTTTTATGGATTGTTCAGTAGTTTAGCTTCTTCTTTTTATTTAACTGTTAGTTTAGGTTAGTTTAAAACCAGGGTAATGCATTGAATAGGCTTAATCAATGGGTGAACTGAGTAGGGACAAAGTAGGTGTAAAAACTTGAACAAGAATGGCAAAATATGCACCCCTAACCTAGTACCCGTAAACCCTAGCTCAGCGCAGTCCGCGGTCACTTTTGCGCGACCGCGCTGCCCTGACGCGGTCCGCGTTACAATTTTCTACGGACCGTGGTGCTTTTGTGATTGAAAGTTAATAGTCTCCAGCGCGGCCGCATTAGTTTTTGTGCGGTCCGCGCTGGTCCACCACGGCCGCGTTGCATTTTTATGCGGACCGCGGTGGGAGATTCAGAGACGGTGAATTTTGGGCCATTACCCAGCGCGGACTGCGGTCAAGTTTGTGCGGTCCGCGGTGCTAGGTTCTGCAATCTGTTCTGCTGCTATGTACTGATATTGGTTTTACAATCTATTTTGATTCACTTGTTTCACTGCATGTGCTTAAACTAACAATGTTAGATGCTTATCTCTGCAGATAATGGTTAAACAAAGGGGAGCCAAACAGTCACAACAACCCGGAAGAGGAGGTTCCTCCTGAGGGGGTAAAGGAAAAAGAATAGCAAAGATCACTCCCCAGGCTAGGGAAAACATAAAAAGAACCCGGAAATTGATAAAAGATGCTGATACGGCTGCTTCACATTCGTCGGGGAGTGAGTATGTGCCCTCCAAAGATATCTCCTCCAATTCAGTCCCAACACATATAACTGACCCCCTCCATCTAGCTGATACCCCTTCACCATCACCCACCTCCAAAAGACCAGTGACCGTAGTCTCGGATTCTTCTAACGAGTCCGCAGCCGGTAGTGAGCAATACTCCACCTCCCCCACAGCTTCATTATCTGGGGAGAGTGCAGGCCAAGATGAGGGAGGTGAACCTTAGATTGGGGGTGTTGAAAGATCGAGAAAACCTGAAGTCTGGGAGGATCGATGTGTCAGTCAGGTGGCATTTCACAAGTTTAGGGAGTGGTGGCCGGTGAGGAAGTTGATACCGGAGAGATGTTTTATTGACACTGATCTTTTACCCCACAACCCGAACGTGCAGAGGGAGTTCAGAACTAGGTGGGGCTGGGAGTTCTTCATAGAGAGGTGCATAGATGCTAATGAGCACATGGTTAGGGAGTTCTACACCAATGTAGCTCACATAGTCAAAGATACTAAGGTGACCAAAGTTCGAGATAAAATAGTGTTATTTGATGGGAGATCTTTAAATGAGTATCTGGGGTTCCGTGATGAAGACGAGTCCTTTTATTTGGGAAAGTTGGCAATGGGTGAGGAAGTCCGCCCGTGGTTGGCCCAGTACTTGGCAATCCCAGGTAATGTGCCAGAGTGGTTGCAAGCAGGAAAGAAGATATTCAGGAAGACATTCAGTTTTGAGGCTCGAGGGTGGTTGACCTTTGTATGCAGTCGGCTTGACCATTCTATTCATGACCAGACGATTCCACTTACCCGAGCAGTTCTGGTTGCATCTATTATGGTTGGATACCCTATCAACGTGGGCAACGCGATGTCCCGTGTGATTTCTGCGGTGGGGCAAGAGCATGACAGGAATTATCCTTTTCCCAACACCCTATCAATGTATTTCCGGGATCTGGAGGTGGAGAAGAGGAGATATGATGTCAAGACCAAGTTTGTGGCTCCTTACTCTCGGTACAGTATGCAGGGTCCGGACAACCCTAAATCCAAGAACTACAAGCCACCTTCCTCTGCCCCAATTGGCCAGTCTGAGGAGCCAGTTGCGGTAGAGCCTTCTACCGAGCCTTCTGCCATACCTGCTGCCACTACAGGTGAGGACTTGCCTCCAGGACCTTCTTCTTCTGCTGGTCCCAGTACTTCAGCTGGCTCAAGAGTGCCATCTTCCAGGACTCATCCATTCACTGCCCATCAGCTGAGTCAGACTTTGGCTAGCCTGAACAACTGGATGTCAGCTGCGACATCCAAGTTGTCCACCTTATCTTCCACTATTCAGACCCAGGCAGCACCTCAGCCAGCTCAGATTCCTCAGTCCATTGAGGATACCTTGAAGAAGCTCCTGGAGAACCAGGAAAAGATTTTGAAGACTCAGGCTACCCTATCTGCAGCAGTGGAGTCCCATGGCAAGGCTCTGAAGGAGCTTGCCAAGGAGCACAAAAAGATGAGGAGGTCACGGGCTTCCAAAGAGTCGGTGAAGGAGCTGTGGAAAGATGTGGACAAGCTATTGGCAGATCAGATGCCTTTAGACTTGTTATTTGGGGATCCAGCCCCCTAGCAGCTGCATCAATGCCACAGCCAGAGCAGGAGCAGATAACCAGGCAGCCTAGGAAGAAGAGGACGCTCTCCAGCACAGCGGATGCAGTTATTGAGGTGGCAGCCCCACAGGAGGCCTCCTCCACTTTGCCTCAGGATGCACCAGTCATACAGCCGGTCCAGGCACAGGCTCCAGTCCCAGCAGTTGAGCAGCAGGAGGCCGGGAGCCAGTCTGAGGCGCCCGCACATACGGAGGACTTGGGGACCACAGATGACCCCATGCAGACGGACCTGGCTTAGGGAGCCCCTATATCCTTTCTTCTGATTTGTTATTGATGCTTAGTTTGATAGTTGGCATTGGGGACAATGCCAGCTTTTATTCGTGGGGGTGCGCCCTACTTTTTTGATGACTATCTGGATGATTGTACATATTTGACTCAGTTTTTATTCCTTTTGGTTGATTTTCTATTTGGTATGTATATAACTTTACATTCAGTACTTTTTATCTTCTATTTTGGTTTGTATATAAAGTTAAGTTACATTTTGTATATATTCATCCCCGTTTGTATATTCTAATCCCCTATTGTAAATATTCATTCTATTTTCTATTTTCGCAAAAAAATTTCGTTTTTAGCTTTATAGTTAGGCTCGTAGCCTCTTGTTTTATTTTTGACGCTTTCAATAAGCCCTTGGTTTTCTTAAGGCCACGGTTCTTTCCAAGGGTGGAGTTTTGTGTGAACCGGGTGGCTCTTCCCGATGATGGATGGAGTGACTACCTTCTTAAGGGTTTGAGTCCGTTTCTTTGATTTTTCTTTTGTTTTTGATAGTTGTAGTTAAGGGTACCTCAAGCAAAGCTTCACTTGGGCCTAACACATTTGCCTTTGATCCCATGGTCAAAGACATAATGTTGTGTTTAGGATGGTGAAAGTCGTGGCCTTGAGACTCTTGCGTTGACCAAACAATCATCATGTGGTTTTTTCGGACCATTGTGTGCTTGAATCGTAACTAAGGTCGTTGTGGGCCCTCGACTCGATGTCTTTAGCAATCCCTTAGCGTGTGTGGTGAGGAATCGAATTGTGAGTCCAAGTTCTGAGCCAATGGTCTAGAACTTGCCGTGAATGTTTGTTGAGGCGAAATCCTAGGTGAAATTTGACTTGAGAATTGATTATAGGCTCTCCTTGATCCGAATGTTAAGCTGAACAATTCCATAGCCTACCAAAAAGATGATCCCTAGTTAACCCTTTTGAGCCTTAAACCTTTTCTTTCAAGAACCAATGCTACAAGCCTATACCCGTTCTAAATGATTACCCTCTCTTGGCACCCAAATCTTCCCTTGAGTAATGGCAAATGTCTAAGTTTGGGGGGAGAGACAAGAAAGGAAACAAAGTGGTAGAAAGGTACAAAAGCAAAAGAAAAAGGAAGGCAATGAAAAAGCAAGAAAAGAAAAAGACAAAAAGAAAGTCCAAAGTGAACAAGAATAAAAAGGGATTCAAAGGAAACAAAAGTGAAAAAGGTGTGGAAAAAGTAGAAAAGGAGAAACGTTTTGAATTTCATAAGAAAGAGTGACAATGTGTCTCTCTAACCCCTTGTAAAGAAGTGAAATACTCAAAAGAGTCAAGAGAGTTGTGCCATAATGAATCAAAAAAGGTGCTTAAGGAAAGATTGAACCCACTTGAATAAAAACATGTCCTACCCTTACCCAAAAGCCTTCATAATGACTCCACAAAAGCCCTATAGGATCTTGAGTTGAAGGAAACCTACATTAGTGGATACTTACATAAGGGGCAAGCATATGGTACCTAGAGCCGAACTTGTGACCTTCTTCTTGAGAGAGATGAGTGAAACTCCATCAACCTCGATTTGTGTGTTAATACTCTAAAAAGTGAGGTTCGCTTAGGGAGAGTTGAGGACGTGTGAGTTTGGGTTCCACAATGACCAAAGTAATTGAGATAAGATCTTTGATGAAATGTGTCAACTCTTGATGCTCTTGTGTCGCACTTGATCCATGGTTTTTCAAAAGTTTAAATGTGTTAATGATGCATTCGTATTGAGGGCAATTGTTAGTCCCAATTGATGCTTGTTGAGGTTGCTTTAGGATAGCTGGAATCACTTGGATTTTCCTTTAAGGGGTGGGTCTTATTTTGTTTGCTTGAGGACAAGCAAAGGCTTAAGTTTGGGGGAGTTGATAAGGTAGGATTTTAACGTGTTATATGCCCCTACTTGCCTACGCTTTGGTTATAAATTGCTACAAAATAGTCCTAAAATGCTCACAAGTTGTACTTGATTGCAGGTTTGATCGACAAAGAGACGAAAGTCAAATATCGGCTCAGAAAGGAGTGAAACCTGCTCCAGTGTCAAAGACTAACACTACAAGAAATTAGCCTTATTGCGGCGACTAAAGTCGCTAAAAAATCACTGAAAGTCGCTGCTACATGTTATCAGCGGCAACATTTGTGTTGCTACAAGCAAAAGCGTGCCTGAAATGTATTTGTGGCGACAAGAAAGGTCGCCGCTAAAAGCTTACATTTTGCGGCGACACGGTTGCCACAAAAGGTGAGAAACCTCGCTACAAAAATGGCTCCACAAGAATAGATAATTAGCTTGGTCGCCACTGCTATTCATCTTTAGTGGCGACTACTATCGCTGCCAAAACATTTTTTAGTGGCAAGTTAAGGTCCGCCACTATAAATACCTATTAGTAGCGACCCGTGTCGCTACAATATAATAAACCACGAAAGATACAATATCTTTCTGTAGCGACTAAAGTCGCTGCAAAAGGAAGATTGGCAAATTTAACACAATATTTTGTGACAAAATAATGTCGCCACTAAAACTTATCTTCTCAAAAACTATATAATGACGAAATTATATATATTTCCGGTAGGATCCGAATTCTCTAAATTTAATGATTGTATATTCACATAAATTGAATACCAATATTAAAAGCAACCAATAATATTTAAAAATACCAAAAGAATTTCTCAAACTGAATATTATAAATATTTTCATTACTAAAAAGGTCAATTCATAATACAAAACTACACTTCATTATGCATTGTAATATAATTGTACGCATATACATATCCCAAAAAAGACAAAATATTAAGTGCCTTGTAACTACTCCTTGGTCGACACCATCCTTGAACGATACCATTGTTTAAGTGCCTTGTCCCTGCTAAAAAAACAATACATATATATAAGGAACATAATGATATTTTTTATATCAAAAAACATGCATAGAAAAACTTCAAGGATAAGAAAAGGGTCTCAGCTGATTCCCAGTTTACTCTAAATTAGGAAGTAACGCGTTCTAGCTTCTTAACTTGGGGTATAAATGTATCTTAGTAGCTGCTTACACACAGAGAGGGGATATAGATACAAATAAAACAACTAATTATGTTTTTACCTCAATACAAAAATATACACTTAGCAATACAGTACAAAAAGATTGTTTGGCATGATTGATTACTCTGTTTCAACTAACTATTCATCCATTTCCTCACTTCCTCTACAGTAACCAAAATGGCTTCTTTGACACAACAATTCGGGGGGTTGAAATGCCCACCAATTTCAACAGCAAGGGTTGAATCCAAGAAGCTTAAGGTGAATCCCATTAATCATCAGAATAAGAAGGCTAACAAAGCAAGAATAGTAGCACAAGCTGCAGCAGTGGTCACAAATGCACAAACAAGATTACTCTGTTTCTTATGTTTTTAACTTCAAAAGCTAAAAAGCTAATATCTTTAAAGACTTGACATGAGACTTCACGCGGAATTCATCATCCATTATCATCAACCAATACAAAGCTAGCACCAAATTGTTGTTGTTTGCCGATTCTCTTCATCATCAACCTTACATTAGATACACTACTCAGTCTTCTGCCATTTTTTTTACGGTTGTGATCATCCTAACCCCCAAACCAACTTCTTGCTCTCCTTTTGTATACCACAGAGCCCCACAGTTAATTTTATCATCACTAAAATCTAGAAAAATTCTATCAAAGATGAGATAACATAAAACTTTAATGTGGCAGCTTACTATATTGTCCAATATTAATTTTAAATGCCTCCAAGCAGGCATCACCGAAGCGCTTAATTTGCTAATGGCTCGAGGGACTTGCACTACTTGTCCTTCTGGATAAGCTAGGTATCAACCATATATTGTTCATTGCTTGGACAATTTAGCAATGCACCAAATTCACATTTATTGGCGAAATTTTTATACCATAATAACAACAACAATGAACTATACCAAATGGATAATGCGCGATGGCGCATCCCATGAGCAGCTGCAGGGGAAAATTGAAAGCAGCAGAGCAAAATGATGAACTCTCTATGAGGCAGGCACTACATCATCTTTGATTTTGTCGGGTCCATACATTTGATTTACATTGTGCTGGAACTTTTTTAAATTAGGAAGTAACGCGTTCTAGCTTCTTAACTTGGGGTATAAATGTATCTTAGTAGCCGATTATTGCTTACACACAGAGAGGGGATCTAGATGGATCCTCTTGTCTACTTCTGCACTTGAGTGTTCACGCTCCTCTGCCAACTTCCTTTGCATGTAAAGTTCTGTCTCAGCATCTTCTAACAATTTGTAGAACTTTGTTGCATGTATATTTGGCTCTTTGTTGTCCTCTGAATTATTATTATCCTCCACATTCGTATATCCACAAGCATCGTGAATCATTTCACTAATATTGTCCTCTTCAATGCTATCATCTTCTGCTTCATCATCACTAACTACAACACTAGAAGTTTCAACTCTAACCGACACTTCTCCATGCAAGTCTCACACTTTATAGGAATCCCAAAATCCCTTCCTCAATAAATCTCCTCTTACACCAACCCGTATCATGAACTCGGTATTCATACACCCTTTACAAGGACACCGAATCATAGTGCTCACTGTTGGTTGACTGAATGCCCAATTAAGAAAGTTGTCTACTCCATCTCTATACCTTTGGTCGACTCTATTCTTAATATTCAACCAACTTTTATCCATCCTTTCTATTTAAACAAAAGAAAGTTAATTAAATAAAAGTGCATCGCTGATAATAATCAAAACATATATAATAACGGACATACATGAGAAGTGAACAAATCAAATCACCTCTAAATAAAATGAGGAATATTGCAGCAAGTTTCTACTCTTACTCACCTTTTGGTTACAAGGAAATAAACCAGTTT
>NW_017670974.1:233067-246433 GCF_001879085.1 Nicotiana attenuata | reverse complement strand
CAAAGAAGGGTACTCTGCTGCCCAGTTTTTTCTACAGCAGCAGGTTTGGTTGGCAAACTATTGCAGCAACATATGAGGTGAGTGGATATGCTGAGGATCACAGTTTATACGCAAAGGAAAGAATCCAAGCTACTTCAAACATATAGGACACTCATGTGGAGGTTAACACCTCAATCACACTGAAAATAATACAACCAAGTTCAGACATAGAGCTGCAGCAGAATTTGCTAATATATATATATATATATATATATACACACACACACACACACACACTGCCACATCTACAAATACCTTATTGATAAACAGATTTAACATCTAGTGATTAACCTTAATTGATAAGTAATGACAGTAAAAAGCAAAGAATATCAAATAATTTAACTCTATCTGTTTGTAAATGATCTTTATTCTCATACAAATCTGAGATCACTATGAATTTCAGAAATCTACATAACAAAATTGAATACACCACAGTAGAAACACATTGGATACAACTGCTAAAGGAAAATTATGGCAGCGATTCAAACAGCCCTTACGAGTATGGAATACCAACATACAATAGGTCTTTCAACAAGAAGCTTTTAACTTACCCAAACTAAGATAGTTGAGTTCTGTCAAGACTGAAAATCAGCAACAACAACACCAAATACACCTAAAATGAGTCTTCCTGTGCGGCTCTTTTTTCTGTATTCCTGTAGATTATCAAATGGTTCAGAGAAATTCGAGATGAAATCTAAGAATACAAATGTAAAATTACTGATAATAACAATAATCCCTAACTGCATGTTGAAAATTTTGCCTTAAAGAATCCTTATAAAAAAAATCCAAACATAAATTTATATATAAACTAGTATGGGTATAAACAAAAAAGAAAGGATTAGGGTCACTAGCAGCTATATGAGAGAAATCAGTTGTTCAATTCTTCCACCACAAAATCGATATAGATTGGAACAACAACTATATCAGATTTTTCGTTCCTACAAGAAAAAGGAATAGAATAGGGATTTGAACACACACCTGATAAATGAGATTCACATTTTGATTCGATAGATTTAGAGATCGTCCATGAAATTTTAGCAGAGGGGGGCGGGATTTTTAGAGAGAGGGGGGAGGAATTTCTAGAGAGAGGCCTGTTTGTGTGTCTGAAGGAGAGTTCGGATCTTTTAATTAGATAGAAGAGGCTTTTTTTAATTTTTTATTGTTATTTTAAATAATAATTTCTAGGGTATAGTAGCGACCTAGTCGCTACAAATTATCTTTAGCGGTGATAGGTTAAAAGTCGCTACAAATAATTTGGAGCCAAAATTTTATTCTTAGCGGGACCGAAAATTTCAGCCACATCAGAGGCGACCTTAGAAAAGTCGCTGCTAAATATTCACCTTCTGTAGCGACCTTTAATGTCGCTGCTAATACTATAAATATTGTAGCAACCTATAGGGTCGCCACTATATGTTGCCACTAAAAATCCAAATTCTTGTAGTGTAAGGAAGTTGAGGAAAAGAGGACCTAGTGCGGACCGCGCAACTGTGAACGTGGTCGCACTAGGAGGTTCAGAGGATCCCAGATTCAAGGGGAAGGCTACGCGGCCGCGGTTATTTTCACGTGGTCCGCGGTCAGTCTCCGCTGCCGCGCTACTCTTTTACGCGGTCCGCGGAGCAGAGATTCAGAGAGCCAAAATTTGACCCCTTCCAAGCAAAGGGGCCCGCTTTCATTTCTGTGCGGCCGCGCCATCTTCCACCGCGGCTGCGCTACATTTTCACGCGGTCCGCGGTCCTCAACTTCAGAGAAGCAGATACCAAGACTTTAAGAGCCAGTGCAGCCGCGGTCATGTTTGCGCGGTCCGTGCTGACCCCGCAGGGGTATTTTTGTTCAGTTTTTCTAGCCCAGTATAAATAGGACCTTTTTCCATTTTTAGGTCAAGTTTTATTTTCTGAAGCTGCTGAGCTCGTGAGACCGAATAGTTTAGCCATTTTTGGCACTTTTGCTCTTCAATATTGTATTTTCTTCCTAGCAATTAATTAATATGTTTATTTCTTCATCTATTTCTTTAATTTTTTCATCTAGCATGAGTAGCTAAACTCACTAGCTAGGGTTGTGGCTCAACCCTAGTGTGGGTAATTGATGGGTGTTGCTATCTAAGGTTAGATTGATATTGGGTGTTTGTTATTTGGGTTAATTTTAGGTTTTAATTAAGGCTTGGTGGTTGCAAACACTTCTTGAGAAAGAGAGTCTATGACCCCAAAATTGACCCAACAAGGAATTGGGATGGGCCCATGAGAAATGGTAGTCCCAATTAACGGGTTAAATCTCGAGAGAGTAATCACCCTACTTGAACCCTAGTTGGTTGGTCTAATTGGCCTACCCAATTGGTCTCGAGAGAGTCAATTGGGAAAAATCACTCTCTCTACCGAGAGGTGTGAGAGTGGGTAAAATTGTGCAACAGTTATAGCATAATCCCCAAATATGTCAATCTATCCTTAGTAGCATCTACCCGTTAATTAGCCACCTAGGCAATGCCACGACCCTAGTGCCTTTCTCTATATTAACTACACCTTAGCATTATTCCCGTAGCATAATTTAGTTCTAAACATTAGTCTTATAATAGTAGATATAAAAATCAAAACCAAAGATGTTTGAAGTGATATTAGAAGCACAACCACAATTCTAGACTAAACAGACAAACGATTCAATCGAAAAAGTGCTACTGACAATATTGTGAAGCAGGCTCTTGCTGCTTGGGGAGACTCCTCTAGTGAATCCGAAAGAGAACCAGATGCAGAAAACAGTTCCATGATGGCAGTGGAAACTGAAGCAACGAAGTATGATTCACTGTTCGCGCTGATGGCTCAGTCTGATGATGAAGAAGAAGATGAAGACGATGAGGTAAATTTCAGGGATGTTCAGAGAAATATGAAATCCTACTCTTCTAAGAAGTTAAGGTCATTAGCAAATGTCCTAATTGATGCCTATTATAGCCTTGTTAATGATAAAGAGATCCTGACCATAGAACTAGGAGAAGCCGAACAATCTAGAGATGATCTAGTGGTATGTGTAGTGGATCTAAATGAGACCATAGCTAATCTTGAAAAAGAAAAGGAAGCCTTGAATGAAAGAATAACTAGTGTTGAAAATGAGAGAGACGACCTGATGGTAGTAGTTGTTGATCTGAAAGAAACAATAGAAGGTCTTAGCAATGAGAAACACACCTTAGAAGAAAAGATTGCAACTATAGAGCAAGAGAGGGATGACCTTTTAGTGATAAGCACCGATCTAGAGGAAACCATTGAGGGACTCAATAGAGTACATAGGAATGTGAGTCTTGGTAAAGGGAAGGAAGTAGCCAGTGAGACACACATTAAGCTTGAAAAGGAATTAACTGCTGTGAAAACTAGTCTATGTGGTGAACTTGAGAAGAATCAGCAACTTCAAGCTGAATCGGAGAAAGTAAGAATTGATCTTGAGAAATCTCTAAAGTGGACCTGGTCCTCAGATGCTTTCACTGCCATGTATCTTAACAATAGTGGAAACACACAGGGCATCGGGTTCCAAAGGGAGAAAAATCCTTACAACCCCCACAGCAAGTACGTCACTGTCCCTGATAACTGGCTATGTACTCACTGTGGGAACAATGGGCACTTTAAAGAAAATTGCCAGGCCGGGGTTCAGTCTGTTCAGAAAAAAAAAGTGTTTACTGATAAAGTGACTACTAACAAGGGACCAGGTACCTCTCGTAAGAAACAGATGTTGCCGGCATGGACTAGGAAAGCCCTTATTCATCTTTTCTATCATAACAAGGGACCCAAACTAGTTTGGGTTCCTAAATCTTACCTTTGATTTGCATGTGCAGGGAATAGTGAGAGGAAACAAACTGCAATGGACTATTGACTGTGGATGCTCAAAGTACGTAACTGAAAGCATCATGAATTTCTTCTCACTGAAAGCCCTGCAGGAAGGGAATGTATCCTTAAAAGGGAAGGAGAGGGTACATTCTCGGTGAATGCAAAGTTGGAAAGGTTCTTTGTCACTCAGTTAGGAACGTGTACTATGTGAATGGACTAAAGTACAGTGTCCTAAGTGTTTCTCAAATCTGTGATAGAGGGAACAAAGTAGAGTTCTTATCAAGAAGTGTGCACAGTTACCAATCTGATAACTGGCCAAAGTGGTCTCAATAGACAAAGGAAACA
Source organism: Nicotiana attenuata (assembly GCF_001879085.1). NCBI lineage: Eukaryota > Viridiplantae > Streptophyta > Magnoliopsida > Solanales > Solanaceae > Nicotiana > Nicotiana attenuata. Next base: position 242,249 of record NW_017670974.1, on the reverse strand, counting down.
AGAACATCTTCTTTGTTGACTATGATTCTCCATAAGCTAGTGCTATGAGGTGGTTGAAGTCGGAACTTTGGCGTGAAAGATTGGTGCATGCAAGCCTCTCACCTCCGAATAAATTGAGTCAGAAAAACCTGGTCCGTGGTCTGCCAAACTTAAGATTCACCTGGACACCGGTTCACAAAACAAAGGAGGAGTCTCTTGAGGTATTAGTGGTCCTTGTCGAGAAGATTCAAGTGAAGACATAATTGAAAGAGAATACATCAGATCCGACCACTGGTCAGAAGTAAACAATGCCAAACTTGATAAGCCTGTAACAAAAAATGGGATCACACACAACTCCTCAGCACCAAGGACTCCACAACAAAATTGTGTTGCTAAAAGGAAAGAACATGAGTCTGGAACACACGGTATGAACAATTCTCATCAATAATGGAATCGCCAGAGACGTCTGAGCTAAAGCAGTAATCACGTGCATGCTACTCAGCGAATAGGTGTATGATCAGGTCCCTCCTGGGCAAAGCCCTCTATAAGCTGCCAAATGGAAGAAAATCAAAGGTAACTCATGTGAGGACCTTTTGAATAAAGATGCCATGTTCTCAACAATGGGAAGGACCAACTTGGGAAGTTTGATGCAAAAAGGCGACGAAGGAATTCTTCTAGGATACTCTCCACAAAGCAAAGGACACAAAGTCTACAACAAAAGGGGCACACTGGGTGAAGGGAGTGTTCATATGCTATTCAACGGAACACCTTCCTCTAACGAAGAAAGAAATAGTGATGATCAATAAAATGAACCATCTCCGATCCCCAGGAAATATCCGAGGTTTCAATTAGGAAGGCTGATATAATGTGAAGGAGAAAGTTGAAAGACAATGCAACATCCTCTTTCGCTTCTCACAAGGAACCTGGTACTGAAAGTGCTATCACTGAAGCTGAAGAAAGAATAAAGATACTGTGCAAGACACTCCACAAGTAACAGAACAAGGAGTGGAGGGAAATCCAATTAACCTACCAAGCTCCTCTACCAAGCAAACCTCAGTTTCAAACTGGAAACTCAATATCTCCCATCAACCTGATAACACAATCACTCCCCTTCATTCTGAACTGAAATAAGAAATCAAAAATTTGTGTTTTCCTTCCCAGTCCTTTGTGTATTTCCCTTGAGAATAGAATCCAAACTCAAGTCCCAAGGAACCATACTTGAAGGCTGTCAAAAGAAGTCTTGAGTTATCTTAAGGGAACAAAGGACCTGGTCCTGTATCACCCTGCAGGTGACAACTTAACCTTATTTAGTATGGTAATGATTAACTATGCATGTTAGCTTGTGTACAAGGGCACTTATGGAATGGTTCACTTATTGTGATCATGTCTCATCTCTTTGGGCTCAAGGAAGCAAAACTCAATGACTTCGTAAATAATTGAAGCAGAATATGTCAGAATAGAAGACCAAATTCCAGATATCTTCACCAAAGCCTTGAGTAGGGAATATTCTAGAAGAAACAAGGTGAAGATGGGGTCAAGAGTCCAATGGGGAACCTGATTCACCTTCAGTTGGATATGCGAAACACCTTCAGGTAAAATTAGCTAAAGTGTTTTCTGACCAAGCCTAACTCACATCGATACCGTTACAGGTAAACACGCATGATGATCATAGAAGCTAAAGGTACAATTATGAGCTGCGAAAGAAGAGCTGCCAAAATCTTTTTCAAAAATTGTTCGGGCATCAGGTTCCTATACCACAGGTTAGTAGTAATGTGTTTTTTTTCTGCATGCCGTCTCAAAATGTTAACATAATTAACTCAACTGCCACATCATCCAATATTTCAAAGTCTGCATGACATGTCTTGTCTTTCAAATCCTTTCATCCCCTCTGCACGATAACGTTTTTCCACAACGCCATTTTCAGAACTACCCAGAACCCGTTTCTCTCTCTTCTCATCATTAGTCCTTTTTTCAATAAAACTTTCCTTCTCCCTCACAACAAGTCATGAACCTTTATCTCTTCTGTATAGTTGTGAACCTCTCTTCACTTCTCTCTCTCTCTCTCTCTCACTCTACCTATCTTCCAGATACTCCTATAATGGCAATCGAACGATCGCCTCCCTCTCCCACCATTAACACCACTCCCACTTCCCTATCATCCTTAAAATCATTCCCAAAGATTCACTATTTCACTCCTTCCAATACTACTGTATCCACACCTGGCTCCTCCTCTTTTCCTATAGTGTTTCCTTTTCTAACAAACCTTGTTTCCTTTCCACATATTGAAAACCTTATGTCTCGTCACTCCTCTGATCTCATCAAAGAACACTCGGGAGCTTTTACCTATCAAGTATCAGAAGTCTCTGAGGACGATCTTGATCAGTATCTGAACTCCTCAATGTTGGACTTGGTGACACTCACAGAGTCACCAGAAAAGGAAGCAATGCATAACATCATGGCTATCGCGGCTGAGAGTCTGATAAATGAAGGAGCATATCTCTCATCTGAGTATCAGGGGGAAGACACTCCATTCCTGAGTGATGTAAGAACCATAGTACTCCTCGAGTCTTTGGCTCATGAGACGCTCCCAGAAAAAGCTACTGAAGAACCTGATTCTCTTCCAAGCAAACCCACTTCTGCACCTCCTGATCATCCTATTCTCTTAGGATCCTCCTCCAAGTCACCTACTATCAGGTCACAACAGAAAGAGGTTTTGAGTCTACTCTGCAAAAAAGTAGGAGGAGTGTCAAGACAAGGAAAAGGAGGTTGATGAATCAAAGGAAATGTGTTACTAACAAGAGTATTTCAGACAGTGGGACTAACAAAAATGCTCCAAAGGAACCTGGTTCCTTAGTGCAACAATCTACGAAAGCTCAAAAGTCTGTGGATACAGCTCCCGATGAAACTATTGAGAAACAAAATGGTGCATCCGTAAAGGGCAGTAGCAAGTCTAAAAGGAGTCAAGTTGAGCAAGCCATGTCTGAAGATGATGCTGTGGGGTTAGTAAGCTGGAAAGGAAAGTCTGTTGAAGGATCTAGAAAACGAAAACGGGAAACTGTTAGAGAACCTGCTGCTCTGAGGACATGCCCAGTGATAGTGGTCTTTGGCAGCAGAGATTAAGAACTCAGAAAGTCTTGTGGGGTCGTACATTTGACCCAGCAATTTCAGAAATGGCCGGTATCAGACAAATTCTGGAGATTGTGGAATTTCAACAATGGGAACACTTGTTTGAAGGGAGCATGCCTCCGGTATACGAAGATGCGGTGCAAACTTTCTACGCATCTCTCTTTACCGTTGAGGGGGATCACATTTGTGCGTTAGTAAATGGAGTAGACATTGTACTCGATGCTTCAGCTTTGGGAAAAATTCTCAGAATCCCATGTGAAGGAATGTCCTCAATCAAGGGTGTCTGTGGTGTCAACTTTAGGAGAGCCATCATGAAAGAGCAAGCTATTCAGCAGGGGGAACAGGTGCATAAGAAGGTATTACTTCCTGAGTATCAGCTTCTTTTTGAACTGGTCAATAAGGTGCACTTACCTCTTTCTGAGAGGCGGTCTATTGCTACAAAGTCGGATATGGTCTTAATGGAAGCGCTTGATGAGTTTGTCCCAATCAATCTGCCTGCAATCATGATAGACCATATGCAAAAGGTGGAAAACTTTAAAGGTGGGAATCATGGGCTACCATATGGCTTTCTCCTCACTCAGGTGTTCAGATTCTACAAGGTCCCCTTGGGGAATCCCAGAGTGGGCACACACAAACAAACCTTCTCTAAGACCGCTTTAGAAGAATGTGAATGTGTAGAAAGAGTTGGTGGAAGCATCTTGATCATTTCTCAGCTGATCAACGCTCAAAATGTAGCTTCTGAAGAGATCAGAAGGTTGAGGGCTCAAAATGCCATACTAGAGACTCAGCTCAGTCAAGAAGTTAAAGGACCTGATTCTGTTAATGAAGAAGTTGCCCGAGTGACAAAAGAAAATGATAAACTTCGGGCACAATTGCTTGAAGAACAACTGTCTGCAAATGCTCGACTGGACCTGGTTCTCAAAACCATTGCTGCCTCTTCTTCCAAGCCTCCTTCTTTTAGTGTCCCATAGGATCCTATCCATGTCCAGCTATTTCTGCTCTAACATTCTGTGGCTGTTGTTTTCTTTTTGTTTGCCTGTTTTTTGTGATGGCATGCTGGAATTCACCATTATTGCTCCTGTCTTGCTCAGTCCATTGTTAATATTAATGAAACAACTCCACTTTTTGCATGTATAATATTGTTTTCCTCTGGCTTCTCTTTTCTGTCATGCTGTGTGCACATATGTGGCATGAGTTAGCTGTGTTAGACTTCTTTATGATGATTACCTGCTTGTGTTTCTTTTTAATAATGCCAAAAGGGGGAAAAATAAAGGGGGATATCTGAGATTCAGGGGGAACTTGTGAAGTTATCTGAGATTCAGGGGGAACTTGTGAAGTTTCTGGTAGCTTATCTGGTTGTTTTTGGGGGATCTGAGATTAAGGGGGAATCAAAAGCTAACGAAATAAAGGGGATATATGAGATTCAAGGGGAACTTGCGTAGTTTTTGGTAGCTTATCTGGTTGTTTTTGCTCTAATCAAATATCATCAATGTCTAAGTTTGTCATCATCAAAAAGGGGAAAATTGGTGGGTTTTCAATGTCTTTGCCTTGTGCTTCTTATGTTTTGATGATCTAAAAAACTTATTGTAAAGAACCAGATAGAGAACCTGACCCACGTGGTATACATTTCAAATGAATAATGTCTAGTCTGATCTCCAGCAAATGAATGAAAAACCACAAGGAGGAACACAACAGGGATCTGGTGTTCTGGTCCCTTAGGGTTCTCTGACAGAAGTACAAGTCAGTGACTGTCCGCAACCATTATAAAGAGAAACACAGCAGGGACCTGGTCCCTTAGGTTCTCTGACAGAAGTACCAGTCAACTGTACAACTGGAACGTACTCGCAAATGTTACAAAAGAGGAACACAACTGGACCTGGTCCCTTAGTGTTCTCAGACAGAAGTACAAGTCAACTATACACCTGGAACGCAACTGCACAAAAGTGAGAGTGCATCAGTCACTTCTCATTGGGAAGAAGCGTGTACCAAGAATTGACATCACTATCCATTGTGATGTCTTTTGTGATATAACAACCTGGTGCAAGGCACAACAATCTTTGAGCATTCAGTGATATTCTCTCAAGCATAACAGTTTTCATCCAGCATTGAAGTCACTGGTGTATCAAGCACAAGAAGACAACTCCACTAAGGATCAGTTTCGTAAAGAGTTCATGTATATCCATAGTTGAGTTGTAATCTTGTTATTTGTTCTTCATTATATTTCCTAATTTTCTTTCTTAGAAGCTTTGTCATAGGAAAACCAAAAATCCGTAAACTTCCGAGTTTATGTTGGACTAGGATTAGTCATAAGTTTAAAGCCTTTGTAACTAGGAGAGTTAAAAAGTGGCTTGTGGTGAGAGCATCACATGTTAGTTGAAGTCTTTTTAATAGGGTTATTGCAAAGTGGCTTGTAATAGTGAGATTGCAAGTTAGTGAAGTTAAAAACGTACAAGTGTAGGTCGTGGTTTTTGATCCCCTTGTGTGGGATTTTTCCACGTAAAAATCCCTTGCCTCCTTTACTTACAGTTTTTATTAGCATTCTTTGCTTAACCTCATAGAGGATCAGGTACTCTACTGTTTGGTGGACTCATACAAACTAACAGTGGTGGTACACCAACACCTGGGACGTCAAGACTATTTTCTCCATGGTCTTCAAGTTTGATGTTTTCACGTGCGTTTGCTGAGTTAGACATTTGACCTGAAATCAAAGATCTTGGGCAAGAAAAAGTGTGAAAGATAACTTGCGTTACGTGGCTAAACCAACAAGAAAATAATCACTATTATTTTTAGCCCCACGGTGGGCGCCAAACTGTTTACCGTGAAAATGGTAATAACAATTAAATTTGATTATGGGACTCTAAAAATACGTGATCTATTTTTATGCTAGTTGTTAAGCAGTTGATGCTATGTGAAAGACTTAGAAGCGGGATAAGAGCTTGAAAACGAGATATTAATCAAACAGAATTACTGTCGGTCGGGGGCTCGAGGCTGCTTATTCGGGGCCTCGAGGTCGAGTTGGATGCTCGGCTGGGAGCTATCGAGGGTAGTCGATGGGCGACTAACAGTTATAATGAGATCAATGACGGCTCTTTAAGGCCAATAATGAGCAATAAATAAAGAAAAATAAATAGAATACAATTAATGTAAGCAATAAATGAAGCAATGAACTCAGGAGAATATGTTAGAGGGCAGAGAGAATGTTCTTGTGCATTTTGATATGGAGTCACCAGATGTCTACAAAATGGCCAGGACCCCCTTTATATATGAGAGAAATCCCTATATAGTACAAAATGCATTAATTACAAAGATACGGAGATGGGACAGCTAGTTGACGTCTTGACTCGGGTTCAGGCCTAGTCTGATAGGCTCTGTCGGCTCTAGCTGCACGTCTTGGGAACTCCCCTCTTTTTATCGTAGCTGTCGATTTGTGCCGCCTCGAGGTTGAGCATCGATGGCCCTTCGGGACGAATCTCGACCGTGGTCCCAAGGCTTTAGTGAGCTTTGCATATGAGGCGTTATAACGGCCGAAAATCGAACCCTCCGATTTTACCGCATACAGTTTGTTATTAAAAATAAACTCCCTTCATAATACTATAATACTTAAATATTTTACTCACATGAGTTGAGCTAGTTTCCTTATAGTTTATCTACAAAATATAAACTCAAGCGAATTTCACAATTTAGCACTATTGTGTATGGAGTATTATTGCTTAGTTAGGTTCTAACTACGTGAATCACCCATCGAAGAAAGTTCAGATTTTTAACAACGTTTATTATTCATTGGTTTTATCATTATAATATATAGGGTACGAAAATATATAATTTTTAAAAAGCAAAGTAAAATTGACGTTAGATTGATGAAAGAAATATTTTGTCTCCTATAATCTATTGTGTTCTTCTAATTATTCAAACTTACCCCAGCTAAAGAAATACACATAACCCTAAAAAGCTTGTAATTTGGTAAAACTTAGCTATCGTTTGGACATCGATTTAATTGAAACTTGAAAAAAGATGAAGTTGTGTTGAAAAATTATTTTTAAAAGTTGAAGTTGCATTTTACTTGAAAAAATATTGAAGTCTTATGAGTGGAAGAAAAAATTTCACTCAAAAACTGGTTTGGAACTTGAAATTGTTTGTCAAGTTTTTTTTCAAAAACTGATCAAATTTCATAAACAAAGAGGGTGTTTGGCTAAGCTTATAAGGTGGTCAAACTGGCTTATAAGCACCTTTTGGCTTATCTACGCGTCTGGTAAACACTCAAAGTGCTTATAAGCTAAAATCAGTCATAAGTCATAAGCTGGTCACTCCCAACTTATGGCTTTTCAGCTTATAAGCACTTTTAGTTTGACCAACACTTTTACTAGTTTATCCTTAATAATATTTTCTAATTCACAAAATACTTTTCCCAAAATAAATTTCTTGACTTTCTCTTCATTCCATATTCGTTATTAATTCTTTTCTTTACAATTTTTTTTAATTTTTAATCTTTTGAAAAAAATTCAAGGGTATTTTAGTCATTCTAATAAAAGAATAGCTTATCAGTACTTTTTAATCAAATACATCAACTGCTTATTATCAGTTTCAGCACTTCTATCCAAACACGTAAATGCTTATTTTAAAAATCAGTTTCAGCACTTAAAATTTTTTTTCAGCACTACAAGCTTATCAGCTATTTACAATCAGCTAATCCAAATGAGCTCAAAATATGTTTTCAAATTTTGTTTTCACATATTTGTTTGTTTATACATTTTAACCATTTTTTGATAGATTTTAAAGATAAAATTTTCAAATCCCAAAAACAGCTTTAAAGTAGTTTTTGAGATATGTTACCATAAACCCAATTTTTAAAGTCTCACAACATGACGGGAAAAAAGATGTCTCACTGCAAGAAGCACAAAAAAATAGACCACAAAAGTTTTAAAAATCTTGTTGTTTACCCTTTTTATCTACTTGTAGCTAATTTGAAATAATGGAAAGTAAAAAATGATAATCTAATTTAGAACTGTAAATTTATAATTCAAACTTTTTTTTGTTGCATTGATAGGAAAGAATAAACTTTGTAGGGAATAACCAACATCTTTGCTGTTGAACTTTAGTTAAGATGAAAATTATAGTCTTTAATTCTATGAAGGTTTACCAATTTCAAAAGAAAATAAAATAGAGTCGGGTTATTTTTCTTTAATGGCCCATATAATATCTGGTTCAGTTTCTTATTGTATTTTGTTTTATTCTGTTAAATAATGGCCGGAAACGTTGAATTTTTCAAACTTAAATTTTCGTTTGGACTTGGCAACTTGGCATGAATTTATGCATGATATATTAATATTACATTGTTATTTTGGGGATAAGTATACGATACTTATAGAGGCCAAAATAATTGGTCTTGCTCCGTCCATTAAGAATCCTACATATTAAATAATTGCCATTATACCTATTTTAATTCTAAACTCCTACATCAACCACGTGATCCCTATTTTCTCTCCCTTTTTCCCCTCCTTTTTATTTTCTCTCTTTTTCTTTTCGTGCCTTTTCTCTCTTTCTTTTGTATTTCCTTTCTTTTTCCATCTTTTTTCCCCTCCTTTTTCTCTCTTTTTTTATTCTTTTTTGTTCTCCTTCTCTGATTCCATTCATTTTCTAACTTATATTTTCTGTATTTTATTTTTCTCCTTAATTTGATCCCATACATTATTTTACTTCCTCTGAACTGAATACCTTTTACTTTTTTTTTTCTCTATATAAACTATTACATACTTTGTGGGTGTGTTTGGTATGAAGGAAAACATTTTCCGGAAAATATTTTCCAATTTTCCCATGTTTGGTTGGCTTAAATATTTTGGAAAATATTTTCCTTATCAACTCATTTTCCTCCAATTGGAGGAAAATATTTTCTTTATCAAGTGAAGGGAAAACATTTTCCAAAACTCCTTCTCAACCTTCCCCATCCTATTCCTCCCTCACCAATCCACCCAACCTCCCACCTCCTCTCTCCAAAAAGGATTTTTTTTTTAAATTTTAGTTTTTTTTTCTGTCACCATCCACCCTGCTATCCCCCGCCAAAACCCCACCCTCACTGCCCC
>NW_017670974.1:226600-233047 GCF_001879085.1 Nicotiana attenuata | reverse complement strand
AAATTTTTGTTTTTTTAGTTTTTTCGTTTTTCTGCACCCCACCCCCCACTGCCCCTGCCCCCCCCCCCAAAGGAAAAAATATTTTTTTTTTTATATATTTTCAGTTTTATTTTTTTTATCTTTCGATTTACAGGTTCAAAATTTTACAAGTTCCAGAATTATGAGTTCAGAGGTTTATGTGTTTGGAAGTTTACGGGTTTAAAAATTATAAAGTTTACGGGTTCGAAAATTTGCGGTTTTTGCGTATCAAGTAAAGCATCACATTGGTTCCTCTGGGTTGTGTCAATTTTTAGAGACTTCGGGAAGGGGTGGGGGGGGGGGAGGGGTGGGGGAGGTGGGAGGGGGAGGGGTGAGGAGAGTTGCATAAAAAATATTTTCCTAAAAAAAATATTTTCTACTCTCTAACCAAACAATAGAAAATATGTTCCGGAAAATATTTTCCACTTACCAACCAAATAAGAGAAAATAAGTGATAAAACCACTCATTTTCCATGAAAACATTTTCTAAAAAAATATTTTCCATGAAAAACATTTTCCTTCGTACCAAACACACCCTTTATCTCCTTAATTAGGGAATACCTCTATGGAGCTTGTGCTGAAATTGAGCGCATGCATTGGTGTTTTGAAGTGCTGGATTATAGAATTATGGGTTTGATTAGAGGAAAGAAAAGATTTGGGTCTCCTTTGTATAACTAGTTCAATGAGTAAAGATCTCTAATATATTAGGCCTAAGTAGGTATATCGCTTTACAAAATGTCAAAATAGCACGGGTTAGCCAGTTTTCGGATTGGTAATTGAAAAATAGCCACCGTTTGCAAAGTTATTAAAAAATAGCCATTATTTTGCTGCAACACAGAAAGTTCCAGCATAATATACTGGAGATTGGAGCACTATGAACTTCCAGTATAATATGTTGGACCAGTATATTATACTAGAACTCCAGTATTTTATACTGGAACTCCAGTGTAATCCAGCATAATATACTGGACTTCAAGTATAATACTGGAGTTCCATTATATTACACTGGAACTCCAGTATATTATGCTGGAATATTTTTCGGATTTTGAACAATGTTTTCGTTCAGATTTATCATTACATAAAAAATGGTTAAATTTCGATTACTTTTGAAATTGTGGCTATTTTTTAATTACCACTTGTAAATCTGGTTATTTTTGAATTTCACCCATACAAAATGCATTATTATTATTTGGGTCAAAATTCTACTAAAGGCCCAATCGATTATACACGGAATCAGTTTACAGAAGGCTGAGGATGGAAGATTCAAGAATGGGAGCTGAGCTTTACTATACGATTTACCAGCATCTCCTGCACACATACTTCTTTCTCCTGTGTAATTCAAACATTTTTTTCGACGTCAGAATATTATTCTTGCTAGTGATTAACTGGCAGTATTGTATTTCAACTAAATGTCTATTCCATCACTTATACTCTGTTTGGATCATTGTTCCCCGTCGTTTTATAATATATTGTATTGTATATATAGTATGGTATTGTATCGTATCGTTTTATAAATATAATGTTTGGATAGATTGTATTGTTTTGTTATTGTTAAATAATATTTTGCTGTTTGGTTTGATTATATCGTATTATACTGTAACTTATAAGTTTGCTAAAATACCCTCAACTGTTTAAATATTAAATTTATCAAAAAATATGCATAAAAATAATTTTAAAAAACAAAACAAAAGAAGGCAAACCACCTTAAGAAAGCAGAACAAAGGAGCACAGTTAATTAGAATTAAGTTAAAAGCAAATTAGGAGAAAAAATAAAAGAGAAGGCGGCCTTTAACGTCGGCGGCAAAAGTTCTGGAAAAATACAAAGTAGGTTATAGGTTGGAGATTTAGAGTTAAAATAGAAAAAAAAGATAAAAGGGTAAAATAGAATTGTGGAGTAATAAGTTAGGGCATAATTGGAAAGAATAATAGGAAACAATCCCACCACACCAAATCGGTTGTTTAAAAAAAGGGGACTTTTCATTGTTCCGGAACAATGGATTTAACAATACAATACAACCGATTTTAATGAAACAATCAAAACAAACATTATTTTGAAATAGCAATACAATACCATATAATGGGGAACAACCATCCAAACAAGCTGTTAATATTGTCAAAATTAACTTACTTTTTATGACCCAACTTCTACATTTGAACCAATTACGTTTATTGCTGAATCAGTTGAATTTTCTTTGACACATTGGCCTTTTCTCGATATCTTGATTAATGAGAAGAGTCACTGTTGTCATGGAAAAAATGATCAAAATGGTCATGTATTAGGACCAAAACTGCTCATCTTTTGCGTAGATTAAGGACTAACATCTTGGGAAGAAATTGTTGTCACGACCCAAAATCCACTGAGGGTCGTGATGGTGTCGGACACCGCTGTCAGGCAAGCCAACCAAAGTACTTAAGTAAATTCTTGTTTTGATAATTTTAGAAACTATGATTTTCCTTCAATTTTACTAGAAAAAAAGGTAATAATTTCAAATTAAATATAAATGTTAAGAAATTAATACAAGATACCCCATAGTCATCCCAGAACCCGTGTCACAAGTGCATGAGCGTTTACTAGGGAATGAAATAAAATACAGTAACTGTCCGGAATACAAAGTGGACAGGAATGAAAATACAGCACAATACTCTGAAGGAGACTATACTGGCTGCGGGTCGCCTCGGGAAATGCGGCTCACCTAGTCTCCGTATCATCCATTCTGCTACGCCCAGTAGGCCGCTAGGAATACCTGTACCTGTGCAACAAAATGCACAGCAACTGTAGCATGAGTACGAAAACAACGTGTACTCAGTAAGTATCCCGCCTAATCTCGAAGAAGTAGAGACGAGAGGTCGACTTCGACACTTACTAGTGGTCCAATAATGATAAATCAATAATGTAACAAATTGAGGATTTATATAAGCATGATTGTAATTCAATAAAGTTAAGCAAGTAAGCAATTCTTTCTTTTCTAGGAAAATCTCAAATCCCTTTTTCATCATTTATACATTTATTCTCAAACCGGGAAGGAACAATATCACTTAAGTAGATTTCAAGGCAAGCAATACAAGCATGCGCAAATATTGCCGAGGACGTACAGCCCGATCCAACAATACTTAAACTGTGCACTGCCAGAGGGTCGAATGGCGCGAACCATAGATGCGTCTATTACTCCGCTCGCGAATCATACATGCGACGCGGTCAAATTTAAATAAACACTCCAAACAGTCAATGAAGAAACTATCAGGGAATCAACCATCCAATAAAAGGAAAACTCTCTTTTTAAAAGTCAAGAAACGAATGTTTAGTTTTTATAAATTCTTTTATACATTTCAATCTGTTTAGGCATTTCAATTTGACAACAAGATTTCATATATTACAAGTAAGACATGCTTTTGGGTCCTAGACTACCCGGACTTAAACATAACAGTAGCTACGCACGGAATCTCGCCACCTCGTGCGTACGTACCCCCACAAATAGGAGCACATAACCAATTAACTCACCTATGGGGACAATTTCCTCTTACAAGGTTAGAAAGGAGACTCACCTTGCTCCGAAGTTCCATAACCGGCCTTCCACGCCTTTCCGAAGACTCAAATTGGTGCACAACTCTCCAAAACTAGCCAATAATTATGCAAATTCATTAATACATGTTCAATTACTCATAATAATCCAATTTATAATAATTCCTAACACCGATCGAAAAGTTGAGAAAAATATCCTCGGCCCACGTGTCCGGATTTCGAAATTTTTCCGAAGATAAACTTTACCCATAACCTCACGAACTTAAATATATAATTTACTCTTAATTTCATGTCCAAATTCATGGTCAAAATCCATGAATACTAATTTTCTAGCTTTTCCCTCAACCCAAGTTTTCCACTAATTTACATGCTAAAATCCATACATAATCAATATATTTAACTCAAGATAGGTGGGGTTAGCTTACCTTGTCGTTGATGATGAAAAATCCCCACTTGAAGCTCTCCAAAGTCGCCCACACCAAATTAAAATGGGAGAAAAATGACCATCTCCCGATTTTAAAAGAACACACTGCCTCCAGCTTTTCCGCACCTGCGGTGCACAAGCCGCACCTGCGGCCCTCGCTTCTGCGGCGCACGTGCCGTTTCTGCGGTCCCAGGCTCAGGGCCAAAAATCGCTTCTGCGGTCAGTCCCTCGCTTCTGCGCTTGGCTTCCCATTCCGCACCTGCGACTCCAAGGCCGCTTCTGCGGCTCCGCACCTGCGGCCACAACCTCACAGGTGTGGTTACACCAGATATCAGCTGCGTTTGTTTTTCTTCAAATTCAAAGTTCGATCCGTTAACCACCCGGAATCCTCCCTAGGCCCCCGAAACCCCGACCAATCATGCCAACCAGTCCCAAAGCACATTACGAACTCGCTCGAGGCCTCAAATCATATCAAACAATGCTAGAATCACGAATCACACCCCAAATCAAACTTGATGAACTTGACAAGTTCAAACTTCAACATTCGATGCCGAAACCTATCAAATCACGTCCGATTGACCTCAATATTTGCACACAAGTCATATTCGACATTACGGACCTACTCCAACTTTCGGAATCGGAATCCGACCCCGATATCAAAAAGTCCACTTCCGGTCAAACTTCTCAAAAACCTTCAAATTTCTATCTTTAACCAAATGACTCCAAAACGACCCACAGACCTCCGAATTCACTTCCGATCGCGCTCCCAATACCAGAATCACCATACAGAGCTATTCCTAGACTCGGAATCTCAAACGGACATTGATAATGCACCTCAACCCAAACTTATGAAGTTCTTCCAAAAATGCTAACTTCCACAATAGGTGTCGAAACGTTGCCGGATCTTCCAAAACCCGATCCGGACATACGCCCAAGTCCAAAATCATCATACGAACCTGCTGGAACCTTTGAATCCCGATTCTGAGATCGTTTACTCAAAAATTCAATCTTAGTCAATTCTTCCAACTAAAGCTTCCGAAATGAGAATTCTCTTTCCAAATTGACTCCGAACTTCCCGGAATTCAATTCCGACCATGCGCACAAGTCATAATACCTAAAATGAAACTGCTCATGGCCTCAAACTGCTGAACAACGCGCTAGAGCTCGAAACGACCGGTCATGTCATTACAATTGTGCGATCTATTTGGTTTGATGTATCATTGTTATGGGTTTCGATATGAGTTTTGTCATTGAAGAGGATCTAAAGCTTGAAGTTTATGGGTTATAAATTTGTCATCAATTTATAGTTTATTTTAGTTACTGGGTTCACAATAAATATTTATATATTTAATGAATTTTTTAACACAAATATAATATTTAAACAAAAGTTACTATTTTGTCCGAGATACTGTTTACCCATAAAATGGCATAGTTAAATTTGTAACGTGATTTATAGACACTTGAATTAAATTGATCCGAGAAAATAAAAAGATAAAGAACAAAATTGAATAAAGTAAGGAACATTTGAAGAAGAAACGAGTTTGGGCCTCGAATTATGCTTTTCTGGTAGCAAGAACATTATCAAGAACAAAGTACTTGGCAAAATAATGTTAGCAAAATAAGAGAATAAGTTTAACCTTTTCTCACACAAGTATTTCATCTCCTTCTATGAATACAAATTTCTCTATTTATAGCTAAATTAGGAGAGACAAGATCCCCAAATCAAGCTCCTCTTTAAAGGGAATAAAGATCCCTCTTGATAGCCGCATAACAGTTGAGTGTAAATACTAAGATTATTTGTAACGGTAGCTCCTTTAATGTTGTCTTCTCCAATCGGTATCTTGCTTTCAGATTCTCTTCTCTGGTTCTGATGTCCACGGGAATCATACAAAACCGGCCACATACTTAGATCCGGCATTAATTATTTGCTGACTCATCTCCTATATGTCTTTACTGTCATGTGTTCACTTGACGAACATCCACCCGTCATCGCTAATTTTACCCAATACAGATTGTCCATCTACTTTCCAGTGACTCAACTTGAAGTGACCAAAAAGTAGATATGACCCCTTCTCTTGGCGAGAAAGTTCTTGAACGGTTTCGACATTTCACGTCTCTTTGCATTTAATGAGCCGAACATGTATTGCCCTGTGATTCGACAAGTATTTTCGCCAGTTACCTAGGTAATGTTGCCTTTTCATTTTTACCTTTTACAAACCTTTTTCTTCGAGTTTTCTTAAAGCTTTTCTGCAACTCCTCTTTTCTTAGTAAACTCCCAAATTCATATCGCCATGTCTTCAGCTATTTCTTCCTCTTGTTACACTAGTACTTATATCGGTGGCGGCCCATATAAGAAGAGCAAGTCTAAGACACCCGATGCCGGTCCTCCTTCTACTAACACAACTATCCCTTCTCAGTTATGTTGCGAGATGGATCTCCATGTTCAAAAGGAATCCTCTGACCCCAAATATATATATATATATAT